>NW_026615120.1:0-42871 GCF_030052815.1 Hevea brasiliensis
AGCACGTCTTTTCTAAGAAAGAGTACCTTGACTCACAATCATTGAACTTCTTACTCAGGTAATAAATAACCCTATCCTTTCGCCCGGTATCATCATGTTGTCCCAAAACACATCCCATCGAGTTCTGCTGGACTGCCTTATACAAGATAAGAGGCCTTCCTGCCACGGGTGGGACCAATACTGGTGGTCTTGACAAGTATTGCTTGATCTTCTCAAAAGCCTCTTGGCAAACTGAATCCCATTGGGTGGAGTTGTTCTTCCGGAGTAGCATGAAAATTGGCTCAGCTTTGGCAGTGAGATTGGAAATAAATCTTGAAATGTAGTTCAACTTTCCCGAGCTGCACCTCCCTTTACATTCTTGGGGATGGCATCTCTTGAATAGCTCGAACCTTATGCGGATCAACCTCTATTCCCCTCTAAACACTATGAATCCCAACAACTTTCCCGATCTAGCTCGAATATGCATTTGGCGAGTTCGATTTCAACTGGTATTTCCTGAGCCTCTCGAATACTTTCCTCAGTACCTGCACATGACTTTCTTCTCCCCGGGATTTGATGATCATATCATCCACATATACTTCCACCTCTTTATGCATCATATTGTGGAATAATGTGACCATTGCACGCTGGTAGGTAGCACCAGCATTCTTCAACCCAAAAGGTATGACCCGATAGCAAAATACTCCCCATTGAGTGATGAAAGCAGTTTTATCCTTATCTTCCTCGTCCATCGGGATCTGATTATACCCTGATGCCCCATCAATACACGAACACACCGCCCAATCCATGGCGTTGTCAACTAACACATCAATGTGAGGGAGAGAAATCGTCTTTAAGCTCGCTTTATTGAGATCCACATGTCGACGCTTTTGAACTCTCCGTCCTTCTTCATTACCGGGACCACATTAGCTATCCATTGTGGATATTTGACCACTTCCAGGAACCCAGCGTCATACTGTTTCTTGACTTCATCCCGAACTTTGAGCAGTGTGTCGGGATTCATTCTCCTTAACCACCTTTCTGGGTGTCCCACGGAATTAGGGGAATTTTGTGTGTCACTCTCTGAGGGTCCAAACCCACCATATCATCATAGCTCCAGGAAAATACGTCGAGGAATTCTTTAAGTAGATTGATCATATCTCCCAATTCTTCACTCTCCACTACCTTGAGTTCCCTTTTTACTTCTTCTGTGCCTAAATTTATGGTGCGCATTTCATCTTCACAAGGCACAAGGGAGGGCTCATCCTTTTCACTGTCTTCTTGTGTAGGGTCTTCCTCAGAATCATTTGAAGTAATGGCAGTTATGGGGATTTCAAAATTAACCAGAGGAATCTCTGAGTCTATTGGATTATTAGGTGTTAATTGATGAATGGTCCTGAATGAATAAAAAAAGGTATTATAAGGATGGAATTCAAAAGAAAGAGAGATTTGGATTTAAAATGCGCTATTAATTCATTAACGTTTGTGCCATAAGAAAAGGTCCATTTACAGTATTACACTTGTCACTATGGACAAAATGATCAAGTGTAGATAACCAAAGGTACTTTACTCGAAATTGAGTACAGGGACGTCCTCGGTTGTCCAGTTGTTCAGCTCTTGCCCCTTAGTCATTGGCGAGACTAGGGCCTCATACAAGGAATCCAGTTGGATGACATCTATGGATGGATCATTGGGTGATTCTTCTGTGTTTGCCGGATGCTGAATGACCGGTTTTGTGAAGATCTCCGTAATTCTCGGGACTACTTTCATCTTTCCCATTTTCCGATCGAACCTTTGATCCCGGAGCATTTTCCTCATCCAGAAATGCCCATCCATGAGGGCATCTTCCTCATAACCCAAACCGCAGCGGCCTACCTTCTGGATAGTTGGTATGGGTTCAACGATTCCCTGTAATGCGGCGCCTAGGCCTTTGCCTTCTTCGTACCCACTCCTTGTCATTATTTTAGCTACCATAGCCATAGCCCCTCCATTTTCTGAGATGGTTTCTTGTAACTCGAGGGCTTGGAAGGAGCTTTCTAATGACTCCTCATTTGCCTCCACATAGAGGCGGTGATTGCGGCTTGGTGACTAACAAGGCCTCCTCCCTTTCTTGTGGCGATTTTGCCATCCACGATGTATTTTATTTTTAGTGCGAGTTGAGGAGCAGCGTTCGCGAGAATGGATCCAAGGCCTCCCAGAAGCATAGTATGGCGGGCTCAATGTTCATCACCGGAATGTGGCGTTGAAAGTGCATGCGCCAATCTGAGCGGCAAGTCAATATCTCCCAACACTTCTCTTAAGTGCCGTCAAAGGATCTTACCACCATAGCACTTTGGCGTATGTTCGATTGGTCAGCGGCAACCTAGCTAAGGTAGCGCTAGGAGTACATTGAGAGTGACGTTATCAATAAGTACCTTGGCTACTATACAACCCTTACACTTCAACTGTTACATGTAGAGCCTTAGTGTGCCTTAAACGTAGGGTCTATCTAAATCCTCAGAAAATAACAAAGCTGGATGCCTGGATTTGTCCCACTATCTTCTCGAACTGCCCCGGAGTAATGTCAAAGGCCTGATCCAGAATTTTCTGCAGGGCTTGACGGTGCACCTCTGAGCTCAAGATCGATGTGGCGGATGAAATCCGTGCAGGCGTCTTCCTCAACTGTTCCACCACATCATACTCACTTTGTTTCATTATTTAGAGTAACAACTCCTCCTCTGCTTTATGCTCAGCAGGCTCTGCTTCCTCTGTCTTCTCTACATCCTCTTCTGCATTCTTCCATGACTCTCCCACCTTTACTTTCCCTTTTCTCTTTTCTTTTTCTTATTCTGTAACACCTCCCACTTGAGTTATGAACTCGACCTCTTGCTCAAGGGAGGAGGGCTTTGTGGCGATGTGGGTTGGGGATCGATCTGGGGAGTAGCACTGGTGGTAGGTCCAGCATAAGTCATCTGAAAGTGTGCATGAGGAGTGAAACATGGCTTAGGAGGTGCCGGGGGTGAAGCCAGGCTAGGAGCCGGTATACTGCTCGACGCTCCTTGAGTGAAGACTTGGTAATTGTAGTTCCAAGGTATGGCATGGGTGTTGGTAACAGGGAGCTGAGATGGGGCTCGGATAACCGTTACTGGTGGTGAGGCTACCGGAGGTGAGAAGGTGATTCTGGTTTTAGAGGTAGAAGCATTCTGGCCGTATCTAGTGGTGTTCACTCCCTCTTCCACCTTCGACCTTGTCTGGCATCTCAGAACCTTGAGAGACAATAGGTTCCGAACCTCTTGCCTGAATCCCTCACAACCTTGCAGCTCGTGATCAGCTGCCCCTCCATGATAAGGACATCCCGTACTTTCTTCCAATCCCGCTACCTGAGGGCAGAGGTAGCCTTCCCTTATTGCTAGAGCAAAAATTTCCTTAAAGTAAGGAACCAGCTTGTCTACTTCCAGCGTTGATCCTCCTTCATCAGGCTCTATCATATTTACACCACTGCCTGCATTATGGTTAGGCAGTGGGTTTGAGGTAACATTGGGGAGGGAACCATTTCCCTCAATCTTCAACCACCCGTTTCTGATTAAAGCGTGCACTCTTCCCCTGAGTGCCCCGCAGTTATCGGTTGAGTGCCCTTGTGCCCCTCCATGGTACTCACAACGGGCAGTAGCATCATACCACCTGGGGTATGGTGGCTGGATCGGGTCTAGGAGAACTGGTACAATTTGGTTTATACCGACAAGGTATCGGTATATTTCACTGAGTGGGAGGGGAAGAGGTGGATCAGGGTTTCGTGGGGGTCTTGGGTTGTTTAGTGGTGGTCTTGATTGAGCGGGAGGAGGAGGTGGTCTTGGTTGGTAATTTGTAGGTGGAGGGTATTGTGGGCGTGGGTGTGGATAATTAGGAAAAGGAGGTGGAATATTGGCGACTGTTTGGCCATGAGGGGGAGGATATGGCCGATAATTGTTTTGAGGGAATGGGGAGTAATTATTCCAGGGTGGTGAATGGACATCACCCTCCTTTTTCTTGCCAAAATTGGCAGTTTTCTTTGCAGGGTTCTCAGCCAACTCCTGCAATCGTCCCATTCTTAGGTTGGCCTCTATCCTTTCGCCAGCCTGTATGATGTCAGAGAAGCTGTTGGAGGTGTTCCCAATCATCAAGTTGAAGTAAGGGGCCTTCAAAGTTTCGATGAACAGAGAGCATAGCTCATTGTCAGTCACCGGGGTATGCACTTCTGCCGCCTTTTCCCTCCATCTTTGGGCATATTCCTTTAAGCTTTCTCTGTCTTTACTGTGCAGTTGGAGGTCCCTTCGTGGGGGCCACATCACAATTAAATTTGTCTTTGCTTTAAGAAGGCATCGGCTAAATCCTTCGGGGCCTTGATTTGCTCCTGTCCAACTGAATGCACCACCTCAAAGCTGCCTCTGAGAGGCTCTCATGAAAGAAGTGGACCAGCAGTCTATCGTCCTCTGTCAGAGTAGACATCTTGGCGATATAGGTGGCCAAGTGAATGCGAGGATCTGAATTCCCTGTGTACTTGTCGAAGTCCAGGATTTTGAACTTGGGCGGTACAACCACATCTGGCACCAATCTCAGTGACGCCACATCGACTAAACCATACATGTTCAGCCCCTCTATTGCTCTTAATCTCTCTTCTAGAGCAGACAGCTTCTCATTTTCTTTTGTCTTATTTTCCCCTCCCACCGCATGGAATACTCCCCCAGTTGGGAGATGAGGGGTGGAGTGGACTGGAGGGATTAAATTTGACGAATATGGGTCGGTGCTTGGAACGGTTGGGTAATGAGAGTAAGGTAGGTCCTTATTCGTAGTACTTAGGATTAGTGGTGATTGTCGGGTCGGGATGGGAGGCGAAAGGTAAAAGAAGTTGAAGCTTGGTGAGGATCCATTATTGTAGGTGGTGGAGGAGGTAGTGGTAGGCTAGGCTCAAGTGGGTTTGATGCAGGACATTTCCCTCATTAGTCTCATAAGTTACGAGACTGATCCTTCAATTCGGAAACACACTTTGTAGGTTACGTACTTGTTCTGGTCTTCCATTAGTTTTCTTGTTCGAGATCTTGTTAAGTACACTCGCTGGGGTTGAATCGCGTGCTTGGTCAGACTTGCCTTGTTTGAAGCAATGTTGTTTTTCCTGGCGGAAGTACAAAAAAAAAGATTTTAAATGAACTTTGAATTTTGCAAAGAAACTAAAAGTCTTGAGTGCGGACAAAGGATACTGATGGCATTTGAGAGCGAGTTGAAATCGTAAAGGATAATCGCATCAATTTTATCATGGCATCGTTCAATAGTCATTTGTGAATGACAGGGTTGAATGCGTATTTATGATACCTGTCCATATAGCGCATCCAATTTTTTTGCATAACCCTAGCGAGGAGGTTCCTACGGGAGTCATACTATTCATTCACAATTTTGCTAAACCATGGCCCACACCGCCTCATAGGTTCAACAATGCTTTAGCATTCTATTCTGGTCTAAGAACTTCTTCTGCCGACTGACTCGAGGATGCCATGTTAAAAATGATGCTTATCCTTTTACAGACCTTAATTTGGTGATGCCTGCGAGAAAAACTTGTTAGCAGGATAAATTCAGGTAATCTTGAATTATATTATTGGCAGAGTCACACCTGCACATTTATCAAAGTAGGAAAATGTGTAGGTTTTCAGTAGAATTCAAGATTACCCTCACAAAAATGAAGAAAAGGAAATTAAAGCAGAACAAGGGTAAGAGTAAGTATGCCCCTTTTTGTCCTAGCATAGGGAGACTCCTGATACCGGATGAGTGCTACCTGATTGGATAGTTCTATCTTATAAGGTAGCTTACTACGGCTTTCAGCTATTGTGATAGTTTAGCTCAAGGTCTAATTTTCTAAAAGCCACAGGTTCCCAAATTGCCCCTACTGTAACAATAGAGCCCCATTCTATAACCATGATATTATCGGGAAAATTCCACGAGTATCACAGTGGATAGAACGAGTTTCAATCTGAGCAGAAGCCTTCACGAATACTAACGGGGTAAAACCCACGGGTACCGCTACATGACCCCCTCATACTTTCCTAAAAGGGTAAGAAAGCCCGGGTATAGGACCGAAGTGTGTGAGGACATTGTGTGAGTGTTCAGTGTGTGAAGGGACGCATTTACCTCTTCCCAATATAGGGGGATTTTTCTTTTTTTCTTTCCCTTTTTTCAAACAATAAGCACTGTAGGGAATAAAACAAGCAAAACAAGTAAAACAGTTAGCGGAATAACAATAATTAACGTATAAAATATTGCCGAATGAGCCCACTATAATTTGATCGGAAAAAATTAAATATACTTTTGGACCTCTAGACCGGGGTTAAGTCACGAAATCCCCAGTGGAGTCGCTAAGCTGTCGCAAGGGATTTTGCGGTCGCCTGGACGATCACTCACTGAAGTGGGAAAGAGCGAGGAGTCGCCACCTTAGTTTTGAGGGTAACTAAAGAAAACCATTTGTGAAGATAAATTGAAATAAAACCACTTCAAAGCAGAGATTCTAGGTTGAGTCCGTAAGCGGGTGGGGAAGGTGTTAGGCACCCCACCTCGTCCCTTAATAAGGGTAAGTAGATTTAACTTTGTATTAGTTAGAAAGGCTTGAATGGACATGTTGATCCTTTTGACTAAAGGAACACTTGATTTTTCACTAAATTTGGATCACCCAGATACATAAGTAAATGAGACAACCTTAGTGACTTGACGTCGTGAATCATTTTTGGGTTTTGGGATTATCTTGCGTACAGGTTAAGATTTGGTGTGAGAATCGGATAAGAACTCTCCTCCGATCTCTCTTGGGGTATTTAAAATTTAGGATTGAGAATCGGATAAGAACTCTCCTCCGATCTCTTTTAAGTATTCATAAAAATTTTAGCTTAGGGATCGGATAAGAATTTTCCTTCGATCTCTATTTAATGTTTATTAAAATTTTGAGTTGAGACCGGATAAGAACTCTCCTCCGATCTCTATTTAATATTTATTAAAATTTTGAGTTGAGACTGGATAAGAACTCTCTTCCGATCTCTATTAAGTATTTATTTAAATTTTGATTTGAGACCGGATAAGAACTCTCCTTCGATCCCTATTTAATTAAAGTTTTGAGTTGAGAATCGGATAAGAACCCTCTTCCGATCTCTTTTTAAATTAATAGGAACCTTAATGGGATCTTTCCAATCTCCCAAATTTTAATTTCAGCTACATGTCATAAGGTCCTAAAGCTAAAGATTCTGGCGTTCTAAGGTGCTGGGGATAAGGCTTCTTTTAACTAATTGATATTTTGTGACTAAATAAGAAAAGCTGGAATAAATTTTGCTGACCTCCCCTAATGTCACTTTACCAGTACCTATTAATGTCCGATCTATTCTGTTTCGTTTACTTTGGTTTTATCCCACTTTATGGCATCTTGCCGAATTGCCGTTTACGTCAGCCTAATATTGTGGCTATTTTCCTGACGTGTTATTCAGGCTCTCTCTCTTAAAAGAGACCCGTAAGTTGCAGTTATCTATATTTTACCCAACCACTTACACGCTACTGGGAGTTAGAAAATTTGCATTCAGAAACGACGAAGGTTAATAAAACGATAGACTGATCACTAAAGAAATAAACTCGAGAGTAACATTCTTTAAGGTTCTTTAGCACTAAATGAACTTGGAGAAAATCACATGCATAAAAAGGACAAAGAGAATGCGGAAAGTAAACATAAACACTTAACAAAATGGCAATATGAGCTCTTACCATGAGAACCAAATCTATTGAAATGACTACGGGGTGACAAATAGTAATAAGGCAATGGTGATTAGCTTGAGGGTGATGTTCTTTGTGAATGAAGGGTGCTTAGCTAAAGCATAATAAGATTAAGATAAAAACCGAGTAAAATGAGTTGAGCTTGGATAATGGGAATGAAGACGAGAGATGATAAAAGTGAAAGTGAGAGTGTGACCGGATAATGAACAAGCGAAAATGTAGAGTTTGATATTCAAAATCCTTTTCAAGAAAACACTTCAGAAAACTAGTTTCTTAAGTGTTTCGAATTAAATCTTCTAAGTATCAGAGTAACAAACTGAAGCAAGTTTCAGAGTTCTTCCGCTATAATAACTACCTCTCTTTTGCCCGTCCTTTGAGCAGTTTTCATGCGGTATTTATAGGAATGGGTATTCCCCATGAAGTCGAGGATTTATTTTGAGGAGATGGAGGGTCAAGATTTGAAGGACATGATCGGATGTTCAGGAATTAAAGAGAATCAAAATGAATGGTGAGATCACTCTTGAATTTTTGTCCTTTTCTTCTTTCAATCAGCGGTCCCAAATCTTCTTGTCAGGAACGATCGAGGCTAAGAGCGAAAAGCCTGGTATTGTCGTCTTCTCTCTTGATCCAAGGGTTCGGGTTTGTCCTTACCGATGAGATCAGCGGTGGGGATTGGGATGTCTGGATTGTCATGACATATCCTGGCACTGTCGGCGTGCGAGCGATTCTTATGCGTCGCGGTGGAGATCTAAATGCGCAGCGCTTTAACTACCTTGGATGCGATTCTAACGACGGTTATTTGGGATTTGTCTTATTCCTTTTGTCTTAGATCCCTCTTCTTGACACGCTCCTATTCCGATCTCTCATGCTAATTTCCCATCTTCCGATCTATTATTCCGATCTTTCACTTTCTCTGGTTCGGTCTGGTCAAAGCATAAATTTCCCCTCGATTCCCGAGGCGTTCGCTTTGTTTTACGCTTAGCAATAAATGCCCGTTTTCCCTATATATACCCACGGCAGTGAGACATTTCCTTCATCTGATTTTTCTCTCTTACTTCTTTCTTTTCTAGTTCTAGCTGCTCCGGCGGTCATTCTGGCCATGATTGTGGGTTTTGATCCCTCTCCGATGGACTTCCTTATTCCTCGACTGAAAATTTATGACACCGGTGATCGCATAACCTTGTCTGACGCTCCGCTGACCCTTGGCAGTTGCTTCCTCAAGTTCATTCGGCTTCTCTCCACATTGAGTGTTCCGACAGCGGTTTCCTCCCACATTGGGTGTTAAACGTGATTAAGCTCAATCGCGACACCCTTGGGATCGATTATAAACACAGGACTCTTTAGATAGGATGTCCCACCGGTCTCTAGAGATCGCCCAAATGATGTACTCCTTTAATGTCATCAGATCTCTAGAGATCGCCCACATGATGTAGTTACACCATTATTGTAATCCGATCCCTAGAGATCGCCCAAATGATGTAATCCGATCTTTTGGAAATAAAAATCTTGTTTCTCCAAGTATTATCATATTGATTATTTTCCGATCTAGGATCTATTTGTCCGTCTGGTTCCTAACAAAGCGACTCTTAACTAATCCTTCATTCAAGATATTCAACTTATTATGCGATCTCCATTTAACCGATCTCCTTGGAATGTTCGAATATTTGAGAGAAGTGTCGAAACATTTGTGAGTCCCACCAATCGATGCGTTGCCTAGAGCCTCATGAGCATTAAATGCTCAGACTAGTATAAATAGGGGTGGGGGGGTTAGCCAGTTGTTCTCTCATTCCATTTTCGTTCCCCTGCTCACAACCCGAAGTTCTCGTTTTCTCAAGTCCTTAGCGCCAATCGGACTCGGTAAGGGCTTTGATCTTCTTTTAGTTTAAGTTCTTTATTTCTTTTGAAAATGAGCGGTGTCGAAGGTCAAGAAGCGCGAGTCCTCCTTCCATTCGGTTCGTGGTGCGTCGGCGAAGAAGAGGTGGTTGGGCCAAGCAGCATGCAGAACCTCCTAGTGCCTCTGTTCCAGCTCGGGGGCGGATCGAGCCATCAAGGCACGTACCTTCTTCAGGGAGGGAGAATCTCCCTATGGACGAGCTGCCATCGATCTTACAAGAGTCCGATCTACAATTGTTTATCCAGGAGTATAATATTCGCCTTGATTAAATGCGAACTTATTCGGTGCCACGGCGATCAAGCCGATCACTTCTTTGAAGAGAATGACACGGTTATGGTATACGAGCAGATTAAAGGCGGTCTTGGTTCCCTCGGATGACTTCTTCAAGGAGGTCCTAAAACTCCACCGGGTGTCGTTGCTCAAGTTCATCCTAACTCGTGGCGAATCTTAGTAGCCTTAAGTGCATTAGAGCTAAGGGAATCGGACCTACGGCTAAGGTGTTCGCCCGAACTGCCTGCAGGCTAACTTCGTAGAAAGGGCGACAAGCCTTTGGTTCTTTCGAGCAAAGCCTCATTGCGGGCTCTTCACCGATCTGCCCTCCTCCCTTAAAAATTGGAAGAAGCAGCTTCTTCATTACGAGGAGAAAAATCCGACTGCTTTGAGGACTTCCCCGTGTTTGGTGGCACGGGGCCCTGCCAGAAGCGCGTGCTGAACCAGGAGGAAAGCTTAATAGTGATGGATTTGAAGAATCAGGCTGCCACTCAAAAGTATTCCTGTTTAGATGCGGTGACCGCCGAGCTGCACCATTGGAACATACAGCTGCTCACCGGCCAAGATCGCGAACTTCCGCTCTCTGACCTCAGCATCAGTATTTTCTACATCTCAGATCTCAGGACCTTAGCGATCTCACTGACCTCTTCTTTGTGCAGGTATGGCGGGTGATGAGGGTTCTAGGAAGCGGAAGAAAGAAAAAGAGATCTCCCGGAAAGTAAAGGAGATGAAGCGTTCGGAAAAGCTTCGAACTTCCGGGCGTGAACCAGGGGAGACGCAAGGAGGCCTGTCCCGACCTTCGAGTCCGCCGATCACTGAAGCTGTCCGATCTCCTCCTCAACAGGAAGAGCCGGCTCCACCCCCTCCAGTTGCTCCAAGCACAGAAAGGGGTCCTTCTCAATCTTCTGTGAAATCCTCTTCTCGTGGCGCTCAAACGTTGATGGAGTCCCTAAAGAATAACCGGACTGTTTGGGAGAACCCCTGTTTTGCCAATGTCTTGGGGTCTTCCATCTGCCTTCGGGAGGATAGGGACAGGCTATCCTCGGACAGCCTTGACGATATCTTGACTCACTCCATGAGCACGAGCATTGGAGTGCACAGTGAACCAGACCATAGTTCGGGAAAAGGCTCATTGCCTGGGCAAGGAGATCGAGAAGAAGAATCAGGAAATGGCTTCCCTCCGATCCCAACTCGCATCCGCTCAGGATTACATATCTCAAGTTGAGGGGATGGTGAAGTTTTATGAAGACAGAGTGGCCGAACAGAATTATGTTCTGGCTGAAAGGGATCGTGCTCTCAGGGAAGTCGAGCCGCTCCGGGCCAACGATGCTTCTCAGGTCACCCAACTTATCGAGGAGCTTAAGGCGAAAGACGAAGAAATGGTGACAGGGATAGCTGGTGCCTATGTGAATGCTCACAAGGACCTCTTGGCGAACTCGAGCGTTACCCAGAAGAGGACTTCTCTTGGATGGCCGACCTGGCTCCCGGGGGCGAGGGTGAGGATAGTGAAGAGGACGGAGAGGATGAGCAAAATATAGATCAGTGGGGTGATCCCCAGTAGAATAACTGTACAAATTTTACAATGAAATGAAATAGATGCCTTTTTGTTTGGTGAATGGTTGTGATCGAAAAATTTCTAAACACTTGATTGTCTGAGTATATTGAAACAACTGAAAACTATTATTATCCTAAGTGTGAGAGATCGGAAAATACAACATGCATGAGATTGCTAAACGGAACTTAATTGAAAATTTTGGCTTGAACATCTAAGATCGGGATCTTCATTAAACCGGATTAGAACCTTGGCTTGGTTATTTCTAAACTTTTTAAAAGAGGGGTCGATTATAAATATTGGCAGCAAGGTTCTGGTGTTAATCCAATCTTGTCTGACAAGAGAGATCGGGAATACAGTTAACTGGTCAGGATATTCGACAATTGGCTTGAGAGATCGATGAATGATTTGAGAGACCGGCAAGGCTTTAACGGATATGAGAGCTTAGCATTGACTCAACTCTCTGTGAAGAGAGATCGGAACTGTGATTAGATGGCAAGAAGAGACTTAGTGCTAGGGATCGGTTTCGAAGTTTATTGATTCTGGGGATCGGCAATACCCAAATTTCTTAAATACAAGAGAAAAACCATATTTCAGTCAAAGCAAACTTTTTCAAAGCAAACTCATTCAAATAAACACATTCCAAGCAATTTACAAGTTTAAAAATGAAGAAAAGATTAGTTGTGCACAAACCTTCAATGCTCTCCTTTCTCTTTACTCACTATTCCTTGTCCGTGCCAACTTCTTTTTCTACTGAAAATACACAAATAGAATACCTCAATACCAATCTCAATTGCTGCCAAAAACTCATTACATGCATGTCTAATGCATCCCAAATTAGCTTTGCAAATTTTAGAAAATTTTGGTTTTGGACAACTTGGTGCCTCAATCTTTGAACCCAATTTTTACCTAGTTTCGATCATAATTTGGTGAGGTGTTCTTCATGAAAATTGTTCATCTAGGTCTTAACTTTATTTTTCTTTTTGAATCGCCTAATTCGGAGCTGTGTAGCTTAAGTTATGACTAAAACAAGATTCTTGTTCACATCCTTTGTTCATCTTTGCGATTTAGTTACGCGATTTATCAATCCAAATTTGTTAAGCAATTTGATCAATTTAAGTCCATAATTTGGTCTAATGTTCTTCATACGAAATGTTCTCCATGTCTTAGGTTTCCATCGGTTCAAGAATCGCATAAATCAGAGTTTTCTAGAGAGTTATGGCCATGCAAAGTTTACTGTTCATATAGTAAATCTGCAATTCTACAGATTCAGTGATTCAAATTTGCTCAGCAATTTGATTGGGTTAAGTCCATAATTTGGCCTCAAGTTCTTCATATGAAATGTTCTACTATGTCATAGGTTTCCATCAGTTCAAGAATCACCTAAATCGGAGTTTTCTAGAGAGAGTTATGGCCATGCAAAATTTACTGTTTATATGGTCAAATTCTACAAGTTCCAGAATTGTGTCTTTAAGTTCAAGCCAAGGTTTAGGCAATTTTTGGGCAGTTTCTGGGGTGGGTCTTGTAACACCCCTCACCCGACTACAGTGTAGCCGAGCAAAGTGTGCTACATTCGGTGCCGGAGCACCCTATCTTATCTTACTTTATTCCTTTCATATTTTGATCTCGTTATATTTTAATATTAATTATTTTTCGACGGAGAAACCAGTGAGTTTCCCTATTTTATTACCGGTTGACGTGTTTTAATATTAACCTGTTTGAAAGTTTCAACAATATTTTCAGAATAAAGTCTTATCCATACTAATCATAATTATCTCATTAATCATTCTCATAATTTTCTCATATTTCAAATCTCATTCATACATTTCAATTTCATAATCATTTCCATGCATACTCAATTCATATGTAAACATTCTCAAATTACATAAGCAAAATTTTCAAATTTTCTTAATTTGCATAATTTACAAAATAATTACAAAAATTCATAATTTACATCATAATACAATATATAGCATTTTATACAAAATACAAAATAGGATCTATATGGGCCCTATCTACATGAATAGCTGAGGAGGTGACAACCTTGAATACTTGAGATACTTAGCATATCAAAACTCCCAAAATTCCTAGTCAAGCGTCCATTGGATTCTAGCTTGATTACCTCTGCGAAGGAAACAATTCCATCGCTAAGCATTCTTGCTTAGTGGTGCAATAATATAACAAGGAAATAATATACCAATAAAGATAGACATAAAACATAATTCAAATAATCAAGATTTATTTATACTTCACATGCGGTTTCTAAAATTTAATGTGTTATATCCTAATTTAGTCTTCTTTGAAAGTGTTTATTTGCCAATGTCTGATAATAATGTACAAAGAAAAATGATTTGAAAATAATAAATTTATGCTTATATTGTTATATAAGCACATTTGCAATATTTATTTATGTTATAATTTTCTTTGCTAATCTTTTAGCATTTTCTCTATACTTGCTAGGTTGTCTCAGTTATTTCATAATAAGTAAATTTTGATATTTGTCAGTTCATTTCGATTCTTTGTAATAAATAACTATCCTAATTTATTTTAGGTCATCTTACTCATTTATTTTATTTAATTTCTAATATTTTTAATTGCTAATATTCTTAACTTATCTCAATAAATTCGCTGCCCAAGTAACCTCTGACGGTGACTAAACTTGATAACGGGTAGTTGGCACTGGACACCGCTGTGCCTCGGGCCGTCATACCATGGGACGCAAAACGTCAACCACGTATGCAGTCAATATGGCTAAAAAGCCATGATAACACATAATCGGGCATAAAAGCCATGAATGTTGGCATAAAGCCATGAATATGGGCATAAAGCCATGAATACAGGCATAAAGCCGTGAATACAGGCATAAAGCCTTTCGCAGTACTGCTAAAACAATACCCTATTGGCATGCCAATCTATCCAATCTGACACACGTGTCTAGGCAATACAATGGCACATAATATCATTAAATATTAATATATTGTGTTTTATGAATTCATTATTTCATGAGAAATTTCAATTATAATTCATACATTCATTTGATCATTTATATGATCACAATTCACATCAATTATCCTTTTATACCATTGTACTCAAAATACTTCTCCTTTCTATAATAATGAGAACTAATGTCTCATTCATACATTAATATAGTTCATTTATTCATTCATTATGTTATTCATATTGATCATAATTCTAAACAATGGTTCACATGTACCATTGTATTCAAAACATTTTCCTTTCTCATTTATACATTTAAGAATCTACTTATGTAGTCACAATTTTATATTTCAAGTTGAGATATTAATATTTTATGAATTCCATTTGTGATGGGCATATAAGCCCTAACTATCTATTCACATCAATTAAGTGACTTATTTTTCATTTTCAAGTAATCCATGAATATTTCATGGATTTCAAATTATAGTCTTAATTTTCTTTTAACAATTTTGACTAAGATACATAGTCCACATTTGTCATACAATTCTAAGCATTTAAGCTTAGAATTGGTTCTAAATCTTCATCTTAGTTTGTTACTCATTTTGATTACTATTCACCTTACTAGTCAGCAAAATGTTGACTTTTTCATACTTAAGGGATATGTTAATTCTAATTACACCAAGATCTCACATTTTGAGTTTTACATTTGCTAGTATTAATTGCCAATTGCAATTTAAAGTCCCTAGATGCATTTCTAATTTCAAATTTTGAATTTCAAGTTTTGGTGTCACTATTCACCTCATTGGTCAACAAAAATGTTGACTTTTGGATAGAAAATAGGTGTATTGGTTTTAACACCTAAACATACCACATTTTGTATTTAAAACTTGTTGGAATTGATTGCCATTACCATTTCTATGCTTAAAACCAAGAGGGTAGAATTTTCAGTTTTGAAGCCTAACTTTCTTGTTCCATTAAGCCCTGTTGCAGTGGGAATTTGAGAAATGGTAAACATGAAAGTTGTTCCTTATTTTGTCTCGTTAAATTTCATTTTTGAATCACTCCATTTGGAGTTTTGTAGCTCAGATATGATCCAAAAACCCTAGCTAGCCGGATTGCCAAAGCTGCAGAATTACCAAATCTCTGATAACATGAGCAGTGTTGTGACTGCAATTTTGGTTAGGTTCTGGCCATAATTTGGGGTAGGTTTCTTCATGATAGTTGTTTGTCTATGTCTTACATTGTTGCTGTAAACATTTCAGGTCATTTTACAATATCTACAGTGAGTTATGGCCAAATGAACAGTTCTTGTTCATTTGGTCATTCTAGAATCTTTGTTGCGAGTATCCGGATTGGGGCCAGCTTTTGGTCCTCTTGCTTTGGTCTTTTGGGCATAGTTTCTTCAGCAAAAATGTGCCATTATAAGCCTAGTTTCATGTCTAATTGTCCAAACACCAATTGGACCTACACAGCCAAAGTTATGGATGTGTAAGTGGACTGAAATTTGATCACCTTCTTCTTGTCCTAAAGGACATACTCATTCACTTTGCTATGCTACATTTCAGTCCAAATTATGGTCAACTTACCTAAAATGGTCACTAATTGACCCTTAAAATGTTCTCTAATAATTTCCTAAGCCAAGCCAAATTTTCACTTCTCAAAACCCTAGTTTCCATTATAAGTTTTCACAATATACCTTAATTACTAACTCATTCACTAACCACATGCATACATGCTTTAAACATGATTTCTAATCCACTTTAAGTCCATTAAAACAATCAAACTCATCCTTCCTTAGGGCTGCAAAAAATTGAAGATACCCTAACATATATAATTTACTTCAAATTTTTATAATTTTTTAACTTAAAGTGATGCTCTAACAAAGATTAAAAGAGTGAGAGTGGAAGTATAGCACTAACCTCACTTGAGAGCTTTTCCAAGAGCTCAAATTCTTCACTTTCTTTCCTTTCCTAGGCTGCCAATCACTTTCCCAAGAGGTATGGACAAGTTTTAGTGAAGGTGACTCAGGGTTTAGTAGTGGAATTTCATGGGAAATGGAAGTAATTAAAGGAAACTCTCATGGAGGGTTATGGAGGAGAAACTCACGTTTTGGCTGAAGAAGAAGGCAGCTGTATTTTAATTCCTTTGACCTTGTTTATCTCTTTTTATTAGTTAATTAAATAGTTGTTTAAATGGGATTGGTGGAAGCTTTTAAATGACATCATAATGATGTCATATTTGGCATTTTTATGGATTTTTCTTTTCTTCTTTCTTTACTAACTTCAAATAAATTTTTCATCAACATTAATTCATATTTTATGACATAATAAGTATTTACTCAACTGGACAAGTCGGCCAAAAATCACCTCTGAAGGCGAAATGACCAAAATGCCCTCCGTTTGGCTTAACGGGTCAAAATTGTCTGTACCGATTGAAAAATTTTTCTAAATATTTTCTTGGAATTCTAATGCCATAGGAACCTCAATGACCCTTATTTGGAGTCCCAATAATTATTTTATGAATTTTTCCCCGGGTCTAGGGCTCCTCGTTGCAAGAACCGCAACTTCCCTCTGGTTACCCATCGCTTGTGCACCAGCTCGTTTAACTTAGTTGTATTTTATTTCTAAAATTTTTACTAAATTTTTCTTATTAATATTTGAGTTAATTATGGTTCCTGACTTTAGTTTAAATATTTTTTCCGGATGTTCTAGCTGTTCGGATCGACACCGGTCACCGGAACAGTAGAATGTACGGAGTTGCTACAATGAGGGTGTTACAACTCTTCCCCTCTAATTTAAATTTCGTCCTCGAAATTTACTAGGTGTTTTGGATTCTGAGATAATTCTTTTACCTTTCTACTGCTCCCTCTGTCTACTTCTTTTATATATATGGTACTATTTATTTATTATTTTTTTTTTTTAAATCTATCATTATACACTTAGGCATATTAGAAGGGAATGATACTTTACCTTAAATTCACATTTGGGGCTTCTTGCTCCTCTCTGGCTTGGTGACATTTGGAAGTGGTGTTACTATTGTACTTGGTCCTTCCACGACCTCTGTTTGGGTCCGTGGTAAATTCCTCTTAGGACAATCTTTCAGACGATGGTCTATGGCCCCACATCTATAACAGGCTCCAGTCAATACCCTACATTCACCTTTATGCCACTTGTTACAATGGCCACATTTTCTTGCTAGTCTGTCGCACTCACTACTAGTGTTTCGGTTGATCTCTTAGGTATAGGCACAGGCCTAGATCTCCTACTTTGATCATATGTTTGACTTAAGCTGTTCTCTCGGCCTCTTATTACTCATTGTCCAAATTTCCTCTTTTCTTGATCACCACTCCTCTTTTGTTCCTCTTCATGAGCACGACTAATATATTTCTTTCTAAACTCTATCAGAAAGAATTCCCAAATTCTGGCGGTGGTGGCACTACCTTGGTTATGACATCCCACCATCGATATGCGACTTCTTGTAACAATGGCGCACACTCCAAACTACGTTACGGTGTGCAATGGAGCTCTTGCGAGACTCTTTCGATCCTTTCTAACCAATACTCGGCCATTTGAAGAATCGTCTTCCTTTTACCATTGAAATCTGACTCCATATTTCCTAATTTTTCCTAGAGGTGATTTTATTTGGCGGTGGTGGAATAACTTGATCATCTGTCGAAAGAATTCGATCATCTGCTCAAACAAGGTGCATTGGGGTTATGCAGGCACCTCTTGCTTGGTGGAGCGGGATCTCCCCGATTTCCAATATCACTCCCGGTCGGGATATGACTTACTACTTCTTCTTCTCGCCTCTGCGATTACGAGTCCATACCTTAACCTAAAATAACCAAGAAAATAGATGCGCATTAGTGTCACCTCAACTCATATGAATGCAATGCATGTTATGAACACAATCTTATTCTATCTATCTATGCCTAGGAGCGCCTAAACCGCTCGATGCAATAAATGTAACACCCCTCACCCGACTACGGTGTAGCCGAGCAAAGTGTGCTACATTCGGTCTTGAGCACCATATCTTATCTTACTTTATTCCTTTCATATTTTGATCTCGTTATATTTTAATATTAATTATTTTTAGATGGAGAAACCAGCGGAGTTTCCCTATTTTATTACCGGTTGGCGTGTTTTACTATTTACATTTGAAAGTTTCAAAAATATTTTCAGAATAAAGTCTTATCCATGCTAATCATAATTATCTCATAAATAATTCTCATAATTTTCTCATATTTAAATTCTCATTCACACATTTCAATTTCATAATCATTTTCATGAATACTAAATTCATATGTAAACATTCTCAAATTACATAAGCAAAATTTTCAAATTTTCTTAATTTGCATAATTTACAAAATAATTACAAAATTTCATAATTTACATCATAATACAATATCTAGCATATTATACACAATACAAAATAGGATCTATATGGGCCATATCTACATGCATTCTTGAGAGGTGACAACCTTGAATACTTGAATACTTATGGATCAAAACTCCCAAAATTCCTAGTCAAGCGTCCATTGGATTCTAGCTTGATTACTGCCTTGAAGGAAACAATTCCATCGCTCTAAGAATTGCTTCTTAGTGTTGCAATAATATAACAAGTAAATAATATACCAATAAATATAGACATAAAAAATAATTAAAATAATCAAGATTTATTTATATTTCAAATGCGGTTTCTAAAATTTTATGTGTTATATCCTAATTTAGTCTTCTTTGAAAGTGTTTATTTGCCAATGTCTGATAATAATGTACAAAGAAAAATGATTTGAAAATAATAAATTTATGCTTATATTGTTATATAAGCACATTTGCAATATTTATTTATGTTATAATTTTCTTTGCTAATCTTTTAGCATTTTCTCTATACTTGCTAGGTTGTCTCAGTTATTTCATAATAAGTAAATTTTGATATTTGTCGATTCATTTCGATTCTTTGTAATAAATAACTATCCTAATTTATTTTAGGTCATCTTACTCATTTATTTTATTTAATTTCTAATATTTTTAATTGCTAATATTCTTAACTTATCTCAATAAATTACGCTGCCCAAGTAACCTACGACAGGCTGACTAAACTGGATAACGGGTAGTTGGCCTTTGGACACGTGCCTCGGGCGTCATACCATGGGGCATAAAGCGTCAACCACGTATGCAGTCGGTATGGCTAAAAAGCCATGATAACACATAATCGGGCATAAAAGCCATGAATGTTGGCATAAAGCCATGAATATGGGCATAAAGCCATGAAATGCGGGCATAAAGCCTTAAATACGGGCATAAAGCCTTTGCGATCTTGCTAAAACAATACCCTATTGGCATGTCAATCTATCCAATCCGACACACGTGTCTAGGCAATACAATGGCACATAATATCATTAAATATTAATATATTGTGTTTTATGAATTCATTATTTCATGAGAAATTTCAATTATAATTCATACATTCATTTGATCATTTATATGATCACAATTCACATCAATTATCCTTTTATACCATTGTACTCAAAATACTTCTCCTTTCTATAATAATGAGAACTAATGTCTCATTCATACATTAATATAGTTCATTTATTCATTCATTATGTTATTCATATTGATCATAATTCTAAACAATGGTTCACATGTACCATTGTATTCAAAACATTTTCCTTTCTCATTTATACATTTAAGAATCTACTTATGTAGTCACAATTTTATATTTCAAGTTGAGATATTAATATTTTATGAATTCCATTTGTGATGGGCATATAAGCCCTAACTATCTATTCACATCAATTAAGTGACTTATTTTTCATTTTTCAAGTAATCCATGAATATTTCATGGATTTCAAATTTATGATCTTAATTTTCTTTTAACAATTTTGACTAAGATACATAGTCCACATTTGTCATACAATTCTAAGCATTTAAGCTTAGAATTGGTTCTAAATCTTCATCTTAGTTTGTTACTCATTTTGATTACTATTCACCTTACTAGTCAACCAAAATGTTGACTTTTTCATACTTAAGGGATATGTTAATTCTAATTACACCAAGATCTCACATTTTGAGTTTTACATTTGCTAGTATTAATTGCCAATTGCAATTTAAAGTCCCCTAGATGCATTTCTAATTTCAAATTTTGAATTTCAAGTTTTGGTGTCACTATTCACCTCATTGGTCAACAAAATGTTGACTTTTGGATAGAAAATAGGTGTATTGGTTTTAACACCTAAACATACCACATTTTGTATTTAAAACTTGTTGGAATTGTTTGCCATTACCATTTCTATGCTTAAAACCAAGAGGGCAGAATTTTCAGTTTTTGAAGCCTAACTTTACTGTTCCATTAAGCCACTGTTGCAGTGGGAATTTGAGGAAATGGTAAACATGAAAGTTGTTCCTTATTTTGTCTCGTTAAATTTCATTTTTGAATCACTCCATTTGGAGTTTTGTAGCTCAGATATGATCCAAAACCCTAGCTAGCCGGATTGCCAAAAGCAGAATTACCAAATCTGATAACATGAGCAGTGGTGTGACTGCCATTTGGGTTAGGTTCTGGCCATAATTTGGGGTAGGTTTCTTCATGAAAGATGTTTGTCTATGTCTTACCTTGTTGCTGTAAAAATTTCAGGTCAACTTACCATATTTACAGTGAGTTATGGCCAAATGAACAGTTACTGTTCATTTGGTCATTCTCTGAATCTTTGTTGCAGGGTATCCGGATTAGGGCCAGCTTTTGGTCCTCTTGCTTTAGTCTTTTGAGCATAGTTTCTTCAGCAAAATGTGCCATTATAAGCCTAGTTTCATGTCTAATTGTCCAAACACCAATTGGACCTACACAGCCAAAGTTATGGCTGTGTAAGTGGACTGAAATTTCAGTCACCTTCTTTCTTGTCCTAGGCGACATACTCATTCACTTTGCTATGCTACATTTCAGTCAAATTATGGTCAACTTACCTAAAATGGTCACTAATTGACCCTTAAAATGTTCTCTAATAATTTCCTAAGCCAAGCCAAATTTTCACTTCTCAAAACCCTAGTTTCCATTATAAGTTTTCACAATATACCTTAATTACTAACTCATTCACTAACCACATGCATACATGCTTTAAACATGATTTCTAATCCACTTTAAGTCTATTAAAACAATCAAACTCATCCTTCCTTAGGGCTGCAAAAAATTGAAGATACCCTAACATATATAATTTACTTCAAATTTTACAATTTTTAACTTAAAGTGATGCTCTAACAAAGATTAAAGAGTGAGAGTGGAAGTATAGCACTAACCTCACTTGAGAGCTTTTCCAAGAGCTCAAATTCTTCACTTTCTTTCCTTTCCTAGGCTGCCAATCACTTTCCCAAGAGGTATGGACAAGTTTTAGTGAAGGTGACTCAGGGTTTAGTAGTGGAATTTCATGGGAAATGGAAGTAATTAAAGGAAACTCTCATGGAGGGTTATGGAGGAGAAACTCACGTTTTGGCTGAAGAAGAAGGCAGCTGTATTTTAATTCCTTTGACCTTGTTTATCTCTTTTTATTAGTTAATTAAATAGTTGTTTAAATGGGATTGGTGGAAGCTTTTAAATGACATCATAATGATGTCATATTTGGCATTTTTATGAATTTTTCTTTTCTTCTTTCTTTACTAACTTCAAATAAATTTTTCATCAACATTAATTCATATTTTATGTCATAATAATTATTTACTCAACTGGACAAGTCGGCCAAAAATCACCTCTGAAGGCGAAATGACCAAAATGCCCTCCGTTTGGCTTAACGGGTCAAAATTGTCTGTACCGATTGAAAAATTTTTCTAAATATTTTCTTGGAATTCTAATGCCATAGGAACCTCAATGACCCTTCTTTGGAGTCCCAATAATTATTTTATGAATTTTTCCCCGGGTCTAGGGCTCCTCGTTGCGAGAACCGCAACTTCCCTCTGGTTACCCATCACTTGTGCACCAGCTCGTTTAACTTAGTTGTATTTTATTTCTAAAATTTTTACTAAATTTTTCTTATTAATATTTGAGTTAATTATGGTTCCTGACTTTAGTTTAAATATTTTTCCGGATGTTCTAGCTGTTCGGATCGACAGGTCACGGACGATGGGAATGTGCGGAGTTGCTCTGATGAGGTGTTACAACTCGTCCCCTCTAATTTAAATTTCGTCCTCGAAATTTACTAGGTGTTTTGGATTCTGAGATAATTCTTTTACCTTTCTACTGCTCCCTCTGTCTACTTCTTTTATATATATGGTACTATTTATTTATTATTATTTTTTTTTAAATCTATCATTATACACTTAGGCATATCAGAAGGGAATGATACTTTACCTTAAATTCACATTTGGGGCTTCTTGCTCCTCTCCAGCTTAGTGACATTTGGAAGTGGTGTTACTATTGTACTTGGTCCTTCCACGACCTCTGTTTGGGTCGTGGTAAATTCCTCTTAGGACAATCTTTGAGACGATGGTCTATGGCCCCACATCTATAACAGCTCAGTCAATACCTACATTCACCTTTATGCCACTTGTTACAATGGCCACATTTTCTTGCTAGTCTGTCGCACTCACTACTAGTGTTTTAGGTTGATCTCTTACAGGTATAGGCACAGGCCTAGATCTCCTACTTTGATCATATGTTTGACTTAAGCTGTTCTCTCGGCCTCTTATTACTCATTATCCAAATTTCCTCTTTTCTTGATCACCACTCCTCTTTTGTTCCTCTTCATGAGCACACTAATATATTTCTTTCTAAACTCTATCGAAAGAATTCCCAAATTCTGACGGTGGTGGCACTACCTTGGTTATGACATCCCACCATCGATATACGACTTCTTGTAACAATGAAGCGCACACTCCAAACTACATTACGGTGTGCAATGGAGCTTCGAGGACTCTTTCAGTCCTTTCTAACCAATACTCAGCATTGAAGAATCGTCTTCCTTTTTACCATTGAAATCTGACTCCATATTTCCTAATTTTTCCTAGAGGTGATTTTATTTGGCGGTGGTGGAATAACCTTGATCATCTGTCGAAAGAATTCGATCATCTGCTCAAACAAGGTCTGTTGGGGTTGTCAGGCACCTCTTGCCTTTGGTGGAGGATCTCCCCGATTTCCAATATCACTCCCAGTCGGGATATGACTTACTACTTCTTCTTCTACTGCCCTCTGCGATTCTGAGTCCATACCTTAACCTAAAATAACCAAGAAAATAGATCTGCATTAGTGTCACCTCAACTCATATGAATGCAATGCATGTTATGAACACAATCTTATTCTATCTATCTATGCCTAGGAACGCCTAAACCGCTCGATGCCAATAAATGTAACACCCCTCACCCGACTACGGTGTAGCCAAGCAAAGTGTGCTACATTCGGTCTTAGGAGCACCTATCTTATCTTACTTTATTCCTTTCATATTTTGATCTCGTTATATTTTAATATTAATTATTTTTACGGAGAAACCAGCGGAGTTTCCCTATTTTATTACGGTTGACGTGTTTTACTATTTACTGTTTGAAAGTTTCAACAATATTTTGAATAAAGTCTTATCCATGCTAATCATAATTATCTCATCAATCATTCTCATAATTTTCTCATATTTCAAATCTCATTCATACATTTCAATTTCATAATCATTTTCATGCATACTCAATTCATATGTAAACATTCTCAAATTACAAAAGCAAAATTTTCAAATTTTCTTAATTTGCATAATTTACAAAATAATTACAAAATTTCATAATTAACATCATAATACAATATCTAGCATATTATACACAATACAAAATAGGATCTATATGGGCCATATCTACATGCATTCTTGAGAGGTGACAACCTTGAATACTTGAGATACTTCCAGATCAAAACTCCCAAAATTCCTAGTCAAGCGTCCATTGGATTCTAGCTTGATTACTGCGAAGGAAACAATTCCATCGCGCTAAGCATTCTTTGCTTAGTGGTGCAATAATATAACATGTTAATAATATACCTATATAGATTGACATAAAACAAATTTCAAATAATCAAGTTTTATTTATACTTCACATGCGTTTTCTAAAATTTAATGTGTTATATCCTAATTTAGTCTTCTTTGAAAGTGTTTATTTGCCAATGTCTGATAATAATGTACAAAGAAAAATGATTTGAAAATAATAAATTTATGCTTATATTGTTATATAAGCACATTTGCAATATTTATTTATGTTATAATTTTCTTTGCTAATCTTTTAGCATTTTCTCTATACTTGCTAGGTTGTCTCAGTTATTTCATAATAAGTAAATTTTGATATTTGTCAGTTCATTTCGATTCTTTGTAATAAATAACTATCCTAATATATTTTAGGTCATCTTACTCATTTATTTTATTTAATTTCTAATATTTTTAATTGCTAATATAATTAACTTATCTCAATAAATTACACTGCCCAAGTAACCTCTGACGGTGACTAAAGCTGGATAACGGGTAGTTGGCTTTGGACATTGTGCCTCGGGCGTCATACCATGGGACGAAGCGTCAACCACGTATGTCATCGGTATGGCTAAAAGCCATGATAACACATAATCGGGCATAAAAGCCATGAATGTTGGCATAAAGCCATGAATATGGGCATAAAGCCATGAGTGCGGGCATAAAGCCTTAAATACGGGCATAAAGCCTTTGTGATCTTGCTAAAACAATACCCTATTGGCATGCCAATCTATCCAATCTGACACACGTGTCTAGGCAATACAAGGGCACATAATATCATTAAATATTAATATATTGTGTTTTATGAATTCATTATTTCATGAGAAATTTCAATTATAATTCATACATTCATTTGATCATTTATATGATCACAATTCACATCAATTATCCTTTTATACCATTGTACTCAAAATACTTCTCCTTTCTATAATAATGAGAACTAATGTCTCATTCATACATTAATATAGTTCATTTATTCATTCATTATGTTATTCATATTGATCACAATTCTAAACAATGGTTCACATGTACCATTGTATTCAAAACATTTTCCTTTCTCATTTATACATTTAAGAATCTACTTATGTAGTCACAATTTTATATTTCAAGTTGAGATATTAATATTTTATGAATTCCATTTGTGATAACTATCTATTCACATCAATTAGGTGACTTATTTTTCATGTTTCAAGTAATCCATGAATATTTCATGGATTTCAAATTTATGGTCTTAATTTCCTTTTAACAATTTTGACTAAGATACATAGTCCATTTTCATACAATTCTAAGCATTTAAGCTTAGAATTGGTTCTAAATCTTCATCTTAGTTTGTTACTCATTTTGATTACTATTCACCTTACTAGTCAACCAAAATATTGACTTTTTCATACTTAAGGGATATGTTAATTCTAATTACACCAAGATCCCACATTTTGAGTTTTACATTTGCTAGTATTAATTGCCAATTGCAATTTAAAGTCCCCTAGATGCATTTCTAATTTCAAATTTTGAATTTCAAGTTTTGGTGTCACTATTCACCTCATTGGTCAACAAAAATGTTGACTTTTGGATAGAAAATAGGTGTATTGGTTTTAACACCCCAAACATACCACATTTGGTATTTAAAACTTGTTGGAATTGATTGCCATTACCATTTCTATGCTTAAAACCAGAGGGCAGAATTTTCAGTTTTGAAGCCTAACTTTACTGTTCCATTAAGCCCTATTGCAGTGGGAATTTGAGAAATGGTAAACATAAAAGTTGTTCCTTATTTTGTCTTGTTAAATTTCATTTTTGAATCACTCCATTTGGAGTTTTGTAGCTCAGATATGATCCAAAAGCCCTAGCTAGGATTGCCAAAGCTGCAGAATTACAAATCTGATAACATGAATAGTATTGTGACTGCCATTTGGGTTAGGTTCTGGCCATAATTTGGGGTAGGTTTCTTCATGAAAGTTGTTTGTCTATGTCTTACCTTGTTGCTGTAAAAATTTCAGGTCAATTTACCATATTTACAGTGAGTTATGGCCAAATGAACAGTTACTGTTCATTTGGTCATTTCTACAGTCTTTGTTGCAGGGTATCGGATTGGGGCCAGCTTTTGGTCCTCTTGCTTTGGTCTTTTGGGCATAGTTTCTTCAGCAAAATGTGCCATTATAAGCCTAGTTTCATGTCTAATTGGCCAAACACCAATTGGACCTACACAGCCAAAGTTATGGCTGTGTAAGTGACTGAAATTTCAGTCACCTTCTGCTGTCCTAGACATACTCATTCACTTTGCTATGCTACATTTCAGTCCAAATTATGGTCAACTTACCTAAAATGGTCACTAATTGACCCTTAAAATGTTCTCTAACAATTTCCTAAGCCAAGCCAAATTTTCACTTCTCAAAACCCTAGTTTCCATTATAAGTTTTCACAATATACATTAATTACTAACTCATTCACTAACCACATGCATACATGCTTTAAACATGATTTCTAATCCACTTTAAGTCCATTAAAACAATCAAACTCATCCTTCCTTAGGGCTGCAAAAATTGAAGATACCTAACATATATAATTTACTTCAAATTTTACAATTTTTAACTTAAAGTGATGCTCTAACAAAGATTAAAAGAGTGAGAGTGGAAGTATAGCACTAACCTCACTTGAGAGCTTTTCAAG
The DNA here is from genome assembly GCF_030052815.1 of Hevea brasiliensis. Classification (NCBI taxonomy): domain Eukaryota; kingdom Viridiplantae; phylum Streptophyta; class Magnoliopsida; order Malpighiales; family Euphorbiaceae; genus Hevea; species Hevea brasiliensis. The sequence continues at coordinate 27,025 of NW_026615120.1, forward strand.
AGCTCAAATTCTTCACTTTCTTTCCTTTCCTAGGCTGCCAATCACTTTCCCAAGAGGTATGGACAAGTTTTAGTGAAGGTGACTCAGGGTGGAGTAGGGGAATTTCATGGGAAATGGAAGTAATTAAAGGAAACTCTCATGGAGGGTTATGGAGGAGAAACTCACGTTTTGGCTGAAGAAGAAGGCAGCTGTAATTTAATTCATTTTACCTAGTTTATCTCTTTTTAATAGATAATTAAATAGTTGTTTAAATGGGATTGGTGGAAGCTTTTAAATGACATCATAATGATGTCATATTTGGCATTTTTATGAATTATTCTTTTCTTCTTTCTTTACTAACTTCAAATAAATTTTTCATCAACATTAATTCATATTTTATGTCATAATAATTATTTACTCAACTGGACAAGTCGGCCAAAAATCACCTCTGAAGGCGAAATGACCAAAATGCCCTCCGTTTGGCTTAACGGGTCAAAATTGTCTGTACCGATTGAAAAATTTTTCTAAATATTTTCTTGGAATTCTAATGCCATAGGAACCTCAATGACCCTTCTTTGGAGTCCCAATAATTATTTTATGAATTTTTCCCCGGGTCTAGGGCTCCTCGTTGCGAGAACCGCAACTTCCCTCTGGTTACCCATCACTTGTGCACCAGCTCGTTTAACTTAGTTGTATTTTATTTCTAAAATTTTTACTAAATTTTTCTTATTAATATTTGAGTTAATTATGGTTCCTGACTTTAGTTTAAATATTTTTCCGGATGTTCTAGCATTTATCCGGATCGACAGTCAGGAATAGTAGAATGTGCGAGTTGCTCTGATGAGGGTGTTACAACTCTTCCCCTCTAATTTAAATTTAGTCTCGAAATTTACTAGGTGTTTTGGATTCTGAGATAATTCTTTTACCTTTCTACTCCTCCTCTGTCTACTTCTTTTATATATATGGTACTATTTATTTATTTATTTTTTTTTAAATCTATCATTATACACTTAGGCATATCAGAAGGGAATGATACTTTACCTTAAATTCACATTTGGGGCTTCTTGCTCCTCTCTGGCTTGGTGACATTTGGAAGTGGTGTTACTATTGTACTTGGTCCTTCCACGACCTCTGTTTGGGTCCGTGGTAAATTCCTCTTAGGACAATCTTTGACTGATGGTCTATGGCCCCACATCTATATGAGGCTCGATCAATACCCTACATTCACCTTTATGCCACTTGTTACAATGGCCACATTTTCTTGCTAGTCTGTCGCACTCACTACTAGTGTTTGGTTGATCTCTTACGGGTATAGGCACAGGCCTAGATCTCTACTTTGATCATATGTTTGACTTAAGCTGTTCTCTCGGCCTCTTATTACTCGACTATCAAATTTCCTCTTTTTCTTTGATCACCACTCCTCTTTTGTTCCTCTTCATGACACTGACTAATATATTTCTTTCTAAACTCTATCAGGAAAGAATTCCCAAATTCTGTGGTGGCACTACCTTGGTTATGACATCCCACCATCGATATGTGACTTCTTGTAACAATGAAGCTGCACCTCAAACTACGTTACGGTGTGCAATGGAGCTTTGCGAGACTCTTCGATCCTTTCTAACCAATACTCAACTTGTGAAGAATCGTGCCTTTTTTACCATTGAAATCTCTGGCTCCATATTTCCTAATTTTTCCTAGAGGTGATTTTATTGAAGTGAGGTGGTGGAATAACCCGAGTCATCTGTCGAAAGAATTCGATCATCTGCTCAAACAAGGTGCATTGGGGTTATGCAGGCACCTCTTGCCTTTGGTGGAGCGAGGATCTCCCGATTTCAATATCACTCCCAGTCGGGATATGACTTACTACTTCTTCTTCTCTTTCGCCCTCTGCGTTACGAGTCCATACCTTAACCTAAAATAACAAGAAAATAGATCTGCATTAGTGTCACCTCAACTCATATGAATGCAATGCATGTTATGAACACAATCTTATTCTATCTATCTATGCCTAGGAATGCCTAAACCTGAGTGCAATAAATGTAACACCCCTCACCCATTCTGATGTAGCCAAGCAAAGTGTGCTACATTCGATTCCCGAGCACCCTATCTTATCTTACTTTATTCCTTTCATATTTTGATCTCGTTATATTTTAATATTAATTATTTTTCGAGCGGAGAAACCAGCGGAGTTTCCCTATTTTATTACCAGTTGGCGTGTTTTACTATTTACTGTTTGAAAGTTTCAACAATATTTTGAATAAAGTCTTATCCATGCTAATCATAATTATCTCATCAATCATTCTCATAATTTTCTCATATTTCAAATCTCATTCACACATTTCAATTTCATAATCATTTTTCATGCATACTCAATTCATATGCTAAACATTCTCAAATTACATAAGCAAAATTGAGTATTCAACCTGTTATGAAGCTGAAAGCTATTTTTGATAATTTATATGAAGAATATAAATGATGATGAATAAACCATGATTAGCATGGATCTTCTGAGTATTGTTGGCTCAAACAGGTAAATGTCAAACACGTCAGCTATTAATAAATAGAAGCTCCGCGGTTTTTCTCAAATCGAAGCTGGTGGCGGTAAAAATGCGAATCAAGCGAAGGAGGCGCAGACGGAAACAGGGTGCTGAATGCCTTTTTTGCCTGCTGGCTACTACTATTGACATCGAAGTTTAGCGACTACAAGCGCTCAGACAAATGAAGATAAGACGGCAGCATTGCGCCGCTGGTGTTTTTTGTGCGAATCTATTTTTAACGATTTGGCCCTGGCCGAAATGCTGGACTCAGAGAACGTGAAGAAAGAAGTGGCGAGTGTCCCCGGCTGAAGTGATGGCCGGAAATCGAGTCCTAACACCGGTGCAGCGCTCAGCCCCAACACAACGAGCGCTGTTTGAGCTGAATGACTAGTGGAGCAGGCTGACTGAAATTTCACCGCCGCACTCGCTTGTAAGCAGGAAATATGGAGCCAATAATTTCAATGGTAAAAAGGAACATTCTCGGCGGCAATGGTGAAAAGGACTTTGAAGTCACTGCGGCAGCATTACCAGGCACAAATTTGGAATGACTGCGTTGACCCTGAAAGCATATCGATGGTGGAGACTTCAAACGATGCCACCAGCCACTGATAGAGTTTAGAAAGAAATATGACAGCTGTTAACGAAGAAGACAAAGAAGGAAGTGACGATCGCGCAAGAAGAGAATTTGAATGATCGTAATGAAGAGTGAAAGCGATTAAGAAATCGAAGCATATGATCAAGAAATGAGAAGATTTAAGCCATTGAAAGAAGACTCGACCGAAAACACTAGTAATGGTCTTGGCGAACTGCGAAAAATGTCGGCCATTATATTAAATGGCGTAAAACAGTGTGAGGTAACCAGGGCTTTATGAGTATTGGAGACCACATAGTTTCCTAGATGCAGGTGTCTTTTAAGAAGGACACCGCGGACAGTGAATGAGCAATCTGATAACACCGCGAAATGTCGCAGAGCGAAGCTTAATGTTAATTTGGGCGAAAACCTCATTCCCTTCAGTGCACTCACTAATGACAGATTTAAAAAATAATAATGAAATAATTTTGCTGCTATAACAAGTAGGCAGAAGGCATTCAAAGGTAAGTATCTTGATCCAAACACCTAGTATTAGGGCGAAACTAGTAGAGAAATTGTATTGCCCTGTTTGTGGCGGCGATGACCATCGTGCGTATCGGAAAAAATGTTGAAGCGAAATTAGAAGACAGTAACTCAAGCTATTAACAAGAAAGAATGTAAACACAGGAAATAAAATACAACTGAATAGCAATTGTTACTGGTGATGGTAACGGTGCGGTGCAACGAAGAAGCCACCGAAATATAAAGCGAGACTCTGAAGGGCCGTGGAGACTACGCGATGAAATTCGAAAATATTTGAAAAATTTTTCAGTAGGTACGTTAATTTTATTTAGATTAACTTTTTCGGCTTATTTCATTCGCCGAAAAATGAATACAACGATTATCACGATTGATAATAATGACAGCGACATAAAATATGGTATGTTGATGAAAAATTTATTGAGATGAAAAGAAGAAAGAAAATTCAGCAAAATGCGAATATATTGTCATTATGATGTCATTCGCCCGCAATCAACTATTTAATTAACTATTAAAGAGATAAACAGGTCAAAAGTCTGCTCTTCTTCAGCCAAGTGATTTCTCCTCCATGGCCCTCACGTGAGGACTCTTTGTTGTAAGTGCTACTAACCTGGTCACAGCTACTAAAACGTCACCTCTTGAGAAAGTGAGGAAGAGAGAGTTGAGCTCTTGAAAGCTCTCAGTGATTGTGCTCACCTGCTCCCGCTGCGCTCTTTAATGCTGTTGAAATCACTTAGTTGGAAATTGTAAAGAACCCCAGTAAGTATATATGTTGAACATCCAATTTTTGCGGCCTAATAAAGTATTGTTTTAATGAACTTGAAAATGAATTGGCTCATGTTTAAGCTCTTGTGCGCTGTGGTGTGAATGATTGTAGTACAGAAACTGGCGAAAGTAGTGGCAACTTAAATGACAGAGGCAGTGATGACACCATTGCAAATAGATTGACATAATTTGGACTGAATGTAGCATAACAGGAAATGATCTCAATGTGCTGCCTGAGGACTGCGACTGTTATTTGGTGCCGATCACTGCAGCCACCGGCACGGCACGTGTTTGAAAAAATGTTTATGAAACTAGGCTTATAATGGCACATTTTATGGCGCTATGCTCGGAACAACAGGACAACGGCTTTATCATTACGACGCATCTGAAAATGACCAAATGAACGTGGCTTTATTTCATTGTATAACATATGTTAAGTTGACACCGAAATTTGCAACGCTAGTGGTATAGTGCTAACTGTGAAACTACCCCAGAGGCATATGGCGGAACGAAATGGCAGTCGCGATCGCTGAGCTATGTTCTTTAACGAATTTATTCTGCGTTTCGTCCGGCAACGGGGTTTTGGATAAGCGTCGAACCTGATGAGTGATTCAAATGAGAATTTAACGGTTTTCATGTTTACCGGCATCAAATTCCCAGCGCAACGAACCCAATGAGCGATGAGAAGCCAGGCTTTCAAGCGAAAATTACGCCTGCTGAACCAGCATGAAAACTCAGTATTGGCAAACAATTCAACAGTTTTAAATACGAAAATGTGTATTTGGGAATGATGGCGCAATACTATTTGTCAGGTCGGCATTTTGTGACCAATAGTGAATAGTGACACCCAACGAATTCAAATTTGGCACAAGATCTTTTAAGTACGGTGGCAATTAATACTAACAAATATTAGGCTCAAATGTGGATCTTGGTAACATTAAGGTAACATAATCGAAAAGTCAACATTTGATTGATATAACAGGTAATAACAATCAAAAAGATGAACACAGAGAACAATTCTAAGCTTAGGTAAATTGTATGACAGAAATATTGAACTAGCTGTAATCTTAGTCAAGAGGTATTGAAAATTGAACATAAATTGAAATCATGAAATATTCATGGATGTGAAATAAATCACTTATTGACAATGATAAATAGTTGAAGGCTTATATGCCCATCACGAAATGAAATTCATAAAGTAACATCTCAGCTTGAAAATATAGTGTGACTTTATAAACAGGTGTAAATGTAAATGAAAATGTTTTGAGCTCTATTTTACATGTAATTTCGTATTTATAAGTATGATCCATATAATCTTTATAATGAATAATTAAATAATTTATATTAATATGGAAGATTCTCATTAATATAGAAAGAATGATAACACAATACAATAGTATAAGAGATAATTGATGTAATTGTGATCATATAAATGATCAAAATGAATGTATGAATTATAATTGAAATTTCTCATGAAATAATGAATTCGCAAAACCGTGACTATATTAATATTTAATGATATTATGTGCCATTGTATTGCCTAGACAAGTGGCCGGTTGGATAGGTGGCATGCGATAGGGTATTGTTTTTGGCGATGCTGCGAAGGCTTTATGCGGTATTTGGGCGCATGCGTGCTCATGGCTTTATGCCCATATTCGTAACTTTAACGTGCGTAGCTTTTATGCTAGATTATGTGTTATCATGGCTTTTTGGCCATGCTGTTGCATCGTGGTTGGCCTCGCGTCATCGGCATTGCAATGACTGTCCGGCTCTCTTCCCCGTGTGATTGTCGTTTGCAATAAATGGGAACACTGGCGGCGCTATATTTGGCTGAGACAAATTAAATATTAGCGTTAAACTCATTGAGATTAAATAAATAAATGAGCAAGATGACACAAAATAGAAATTAGAAATAATTATTTATTACAGGAAATCGAAAATGGCTGAACCAAATATCAAAATTTAGCAGTATGAAAATAGTTTCTTAACAATGAAAATGCAAAACCCAACGAAAATTCTGCATAATAAACCTATTGCAAATGATAACATAACTTGATATAAACATAGAATTTGTATTTTCAAATCATTTTACTCTTTTATTATGCTTGTACGTTAACAAATAAATACTTTAAAAGACAAACAAGATATATTTTGATAAATTTTAGAAGCACATGTAATATAAATATAAATCTTGATTATTTACAATTATATTTTATCCCCCATCAACTTTATTGTTTCATGATATATTATTGCACCTGCTGACAATATGTGTGATGAATTGTTTCCTTCGCGAAATCTTGGCCCAATGTTTGATGAACACAGGAGTTTGTCCTGGCAATGCAGTATGCCTCTGTACTGTAGACAGAAGACACATGCAAATAACATTTTGTATTTTTGTATAAATCTTTAGATATATGTATGATAACAAGAATTATGAGGCTGTATTATTTGTAAGTACAGAAGTGAAAATTTGAAAATTTGCTTATGTTGAGCCTGTTTACATATGGTGGTATGCGTAAAATGTTATGGTAATGTGTGAATGAACTTTGAAAATATGAAGAAAGAGCCAACAGTGTTGATGAATTGACCCGCGTTGCATGAATGGGCTTTTGTTAAGCTGTTTTGAAACTTTCTTCAAATAATGAAGCTGCGTCGGCTGACAATAATGAGGAAGCTTTCGGCGAAGTTGGCGCGTGGTAATCGTATAGCGAAGACTCAAACGTGAATGGGCAAGATAAGTGTCTTTCGACGCCATCTTTTTCTTTGAGAAGCTGCTTATAGTGGAAGTGAAGATGTTACATTGTGTGCTCGGCGCGTGCGTTTACAAACGTAGATAGATGAATAGACCCGATGTTCATAACATCGTTACGTCATATGGTGTTTTAATCTTTGAGATCTGTTATTGTTATTAGGTAACAATCCGCTTGACGATAAGAAGAAAAGTAATGAAGCATCATGTCGGCGAGATGATGATGGAAATAGGAAGATCTGTCACGATCTTGAAGTGCTGTACAACAGCAGATTTGGTGGCGGAATGGCTAATTCTTTTCGACGATATTTCGAATGACCTTCACCGCGCCTCGACTGAAAAATTGAAGTATGGTGCGCGAATTTGATGACAAGGAAGGCATTCTTACGGCTTGTGGTGAAAAGGCGAAACTCTTGGCGGCTCGTACGACCGCTGATGTGCTTGTTCGTGTGCGAAGAAAACACGCGCTCGTGGTGAAATAACAACAGATGTGCCACCGGCGGCCGTAACTGGGAATTTAACTACGACCAGAGACTGAAAAAGAAGCTGTATTAGCGTAACATGAACAAAGAAGGTATTGACTCGGCATTGAACGATAGAAAATAAACGCTGATAAGTAAGTAGGCGAACTGCCGAAAAACAGTCTTGCATTAATATTGGCCATTGTAACAGAAATGACATAAAGTAATGTAGAGGTATTGGCCCGGGCACTGATAATGAACCATAGACAATAAATCTGAAAAATTTACTACGGACTAACGAAGGTGATGGAAAGACAAGCTACAACTCGTAACACCTGTCGCAACTCCGAGGAAGGCAGAAGCGGTCTTCAATTTAGGTAAGTATCTCATTCACTGGCAATACTTTTAAGTATACTAATGATAATTTAAAAAACGTAATAAGTAAATAATTGCCATATAAAGAAGTAGGCAGAAGAAGCGATGAAAGGTAGGTATCTCGAAATCCCAAACACTAGTATTGAGGGCGGTAAGTGAAGGGAAGAACAATATTTACCGTTAACCAGCGATAGTACATTCTTTATTCATTGACGACTGATAAATCACGGCGCGACGAAAACATGGAAAAATATTGAAAGCAAAGTCGAGACCATCAGTAGCTCAGTAACAAGCGTAAAGAAACCCACGAAATAAACTACAGCAGGGTAAGCGGCTGAATACGGCGATAGGTAACAGAAGAAGAAGATAGCATTCAGAAGCCTGGGCGATATAAAACTGGTATTGAAGTTGAAAAAAGAATCATTGAGTTTCTATGTTAATTCGAAGATGACTAGAAGAATTTACAAATCGATACGATTAATTTTGACGTTAAGCGGCGGAGAAGCATTTATTTCATTTAAATACCGGCATTGATTACGGCATTGGCTAAATAATTGACCATGATATGTAATTAATGTTGATGGTATTTGAAGTGAAGAAAAGAAAAATCTAAAAAAATACCAAATATGACGTCATTATGATGATAGTTTAAGCTTCCTGGCCTCCATTTAAACAACTATTTGGTAACTAATAAACTAGTCAGGGACAAAATACATTTTGCCTTCTTCTTTCGGCCAAAACACGTGATTTTCTCTCCATAACCCTCCGTAGTTTCGCTGGTACTTCCCATTTCCCATGTTCCACTGCTAAACTCTGAGTCACCATAAGCTGTCATACCTCACTGAAGAAGGCGGTGACTTGAAAAGAAGAAATGAAGAACTGACTCTTTAGTCTCAGTGAGGAGTTGATGCTATACTCACTCTCGCTCTTTGTCTTTGTTAAACTTTAAGTTAAAGAGTATGAAGTAAATGTATGTCTTGGTGTCTTCAATTTGCAATGAAGGATCAGACGTTGTTTTTAATGTGAACTTAAGTAGTTGAAAATGCATGTTGCTTTGGCTCATATGCCTGTGAGGCAGTGAATGAGATTGGCAATGAAACATGTTAATATTAAACTAGGAGTTTTAGTAATTTGGCCAACAGAAAGAAGAAACATTTTGAAACCAGTAGTGACCATTGTCAGTTGACAAAACTGAGCCGATGTAGCATAACAAGAAATGAGCCAGTATCTTTACGAGGCGGCAGCTGGCTTTATTCGACTCACTACATCCGCGGCTTTGTATGGCGGTAGTGTTTGAACAATTGACAACTGAGCTTACTAATGGCACATTTTGCTGAAAAAGCTTATGCCCCAGACAAGCAGAGACAGCGGCAGCTCGGTGCAACATTGCATCTGCGAAAATGACCAGTGGCGATGGCACATTCATTTGGCCCTTAACTCACTAACTAAATGACAAATTGACACAATGTTTACGCTAACAGGCGTTTATAGACAACAACTTTCATGAAAACTACCCAGTATGAACAACTCCAAATAGCGTCATGGCTCAGTATTCATGTGCTTGTGGGCATTGGTGCGTTTTGCTGGCCTTCTTCAGGAACTGAATCATATCTGAACTTCCCTAAATGAAATGATTCAAACGAAATTGTGTGCAGAACAAAAGCAGACACTTTCATATTTTTATTTCTCTAATTTGCAGCCAATGACAAGCCAAGTACCAACTAATTACTATTTTAGCAGTAAATAGCAATGCAATCAGCTAACAATACAGCTATGTTTGGTGTTAAAACCAACACGCCTATTTCCCATCAAGGAATCAACATTTTTGTTGATGAGAATGAATAATGACATAACAATTCAAATTTAATTAGAAAATGCATCTAAAGGGTACATTAACACAAATAACCTTGGCAAATGTAAAAGCTCAAATGTATGAATGCTATTAATAGTGAATAACATGAAACTATGAAAAGTCAACATTTTGATTTGACTAATAGGTAATTAATAATCAATAATGTTTAACTAGATGAACCTAGAACAATTCTGGCTTAAATGCCCAAGTGGAAACAATAATGAACTATGTATCTTAGTCAAGTGACAAAAAGTAAAGACCATAAACCCAAATCCGTAGTATTCATGAATTACTACGAAAAAATGAAATAAGCTCTGGCTGTTTATTGAGAATGAAATGAATTGAAGACTTACTATGCCATCTGGCAAATTCATAAAATATTAATATCTCGGCACAGCATATATGACTATAAGAAATAGTGCCCAAATGTATAATGAAGAGAAAATGTTTTGTTCTATGTGGTACATGTGGTATTATTTGGAAGTATGATAATATGAAATAACATAATGAATAATGAGCATATTAGCTATTGTGAATGAAGACATTGAATTCTCATTATTATAGAAAGAAATGACGATACTGATAATGCTAAAGTGGCTGTGAGCCAGCGCGATCATATCGTGTTGATGAATATTGCAATTACTCAGTGGCGCAATAATTCATAAACACAGCTATATTAATATTTAATGACCGGCCCATGTGCCATTGCTTAACACTAGAATGGAACAGGTATTGTTTTAACGATCTTCTGTTTTATGCGTATTCAAAACTTTATGCCGTACTCATAACTTTACTCTTATATTCATGGCTTTATGTAACATTCGCCAACTTTTATCTGGAATATATGTTTATCATGGCACACAACATCTTGACTTGCATCTTTGTGGTTAACATTCAAACTCATGTATGACGACGTAGCCGGCTATCGATGCCAATACCAGTTAGCTCGATTTGGCTCGGCACAATGTCATTGGCAATAAATTAAAATATTAACAATTAAAATGCTTAGAAATTAAATAAAATAAATGATAAGATGACCTAAAATAAATTAGAGATGGTGTTATTAGAAAGAATAAAATGAAGTGATGGATATCAAAATTCCTTTATTATGAAATAATGCGAGACAACTGTAAGTATAGAGAAATGCCTAAAAGATTAAGCGAAGAAAATTATAACATAAATAAATCATTATGCAGCGTGCTTATATAGCAATATAAATAAGTTTTATTATTACCGATCATTTTCTTTTATACATTATTCTTATGCATTAGCAAATAAGCACTTTCGAAGAAGACTAAATTAGGATATAACACATTATGAATATTTAGTATTTTTATAAAACGTATATTGTACATGTGAAATATAAATAAATCTTGATTATTTGAATTATGTTCTTAAATATTCTACTTTATTTGTATATTATTTCCTTGTTATATTATTGCACCACTAAGCAGCAATGCTTAGCGCGATGGAATTGTTTCCTGAATGCGAGTTAAAGCCGAATACTAGAACCCAATGGGCGTTTGGAGTCGGAATTTTGGGCGGAAGTACTCAAGGTTGTCACCTCCTCGGACAATGCATGTAGATAGGGCCCATATAGATCATATTTTGTATTTTGTATAAAATGCTTAAGTGTATTGTAATGTATATTATGAACAAGTAATTAATAGCAATGTGATATAAATTAATTAATTAGCTTTGTCATATTAATTAATTTATATATCATGTAAATTATGAAATTTTGTAATTATTTTATAAATTATGTAAATTAAGAAAATTTGAAAATTTTGCTTATGTAATTTGAGAATGTTTACATATGAATTGAGTATGCATGTATGGAAATGATTATGAAATTGAAATGTATGGATGAGATTTGAAATATGAGAAAATTATGAGAATGATTGATGAGATAATTATGATTAGCATGGATAAGATTTTATTTTGAAAATATTGTTGAAACTTTCAAAGCGGTAAATAGTAAAATAAATCAGCGATAATAAAATAGGAAACTCAGTTTGGTTTCTCCATCGAAAAATAATTAATATTAAAAAATATAACAAGATCAAATTATGAAAATAATAAAGTAAGATAAGATAGGGTGCTCGGCAGGTGTAACACCTTGCTCGGCTACATTGTAGTTGGGTGAGGGTGTCACATTTAGTAGTATCAGGCCCAGCAGTTTAAGCGTTCTACGGACCTGAATAGGTCACTATCATGCATTGCATTCATAAAGTCGAGGGGTGACACTGTGCGAATCTGTATTTCTGTTTATTTTAGGTTAAGATTATGGAATAAGAGAAGTGAAGAACAATGAGATGTGAATGGAGATAATCAGAAGCGTATTATTTAAGATGGATGAGTACATAAGCGTTTGAGGATAGGATTGAGACTAAGGGAGAAAGTTAAATGAGATATCTGAAAGGTGAAGAAATAAAGAAAGTGGCAGCTCCTTGACTATTTACAGATAAATTTCGAGGGCGAAATTTAGATTAGAGAGAAGAGTTGTAACACCCTCAGTAGCAACTCAGGTACATCTGATACTTATTCGGTGGTACGATGTCGGTCAGGACAGTTAGAACGTCAGGAAAAATATTTAAACTAAGAAGTCGAGAAACCATAATTAACTCAAATATTGAATAAGAAAAATTTAGTAAAAATTTTAGAAATAAAAATACAACTAAGCTTCAAGCAATGAGGTGCCCAGCGATGGGTAATCGGAGGGAAGTTGCGGTTCTCTAGCATGAGCCACAGGCAGGGGAAAAATTATAAAATAATTTTTGGGGACTCGAAGAAGATAATTGAGGTTCTCATGGCATTAGAAATGCCAAAAATACCCTAGAAAAATTTTCAATCGATGCAGACAATTTTGGCGTTAAGCCAAATGGAGGGCATTTTGGTCATTTAGCCTTGAGGTGATTTTTGGCCGACTTGTCGAGTTGAGTAAATAATTAATATGACATAAATATGAATTAATATTGATGAAAAATTAATTTGAAGCTAGTAGAAAAGAAAAGAAAAGAAAATACAATAAAATGCCAAATATGACATATTATGATGTCACTCACTTACTCCCAACCAATCACAATTAAATAACCATTTAAATTAACTAATAAAAGAGACAAAGAGACCAAAAAATTAAAAAGCCAGCTGCCTTCTTCTTCTCAGCCAAAACGTTTACCTCCTCCCTCACTCCTCCATTAACAAGCTTTGATTACTTCCATTTCCCATGAATTCACTACTAAATCCCTAAGTCCTTTCATTAAAACTTGTCCACTCATCTTGGGAAGTGTTTGGCAGCCTAGAAAGGAAAGAAAGTGAAGAATTTGAGCTTGGAAAATCTGCCTACAAGAGGTTAGTGCCTATTATGCACTCTCACATCTTTCTCTTTCCATGATTAGAGACCTAAAATAAGCAAGAATTTGTGAATTAAATGAATGGAATTTATATGTAGGGTATCAATGAATTTTTGGCAGCCCTAGGGAAGGAACAAGATTAAGTGATTGTTTTGATGGACTTAGAGTGGACTAAAGATGATGTTTAAAATATATATATGTATGATGAATTGGTGTGCTAACTAAGTTAATTGGTGTAATCCTTGAAAATGAGAAACTAGGGTTTGAGAGTGAAAAATTTGGATTTAGCTTATGAAATTGTTAGAGAACATTTTAATGGTCAATTAGTGACCATTTTAGGTAAGTTGACCATAATTTGGACTGAAATGTGATGGCAAAGTGAATGTGTATCTGCCTAGGGACAGCAGCGGGGTGACTGAAATTTCAGTCCACTTGGACAGCCATAACTTTGGCTGTAAGTTCAATTGGTGTTTGGCCAATTGGACATGAAACTAGGCTTATAATGGCACATTTTTTCTGAAGAAACCATGCCCAAAAGACTAAAGCAAGAGGACCAAAAGTTGGCCCCGATCTGGATACCCTGCAACAGCACCTGCAGAAATGACCAAATGAACAGTAACTGTTCATTTGGCCATAACTCACTGTAGATATGGTCAATTGACCTGAAATTTTACAGCAACAAGTTAAGACATAGACAAACAACTTTCATGAAGAAACCTACCCCAAATTATGGCCAGAACCTCACCCAAATGGCAGTCGCAGTCACTATTCATGTTCTTGTAGATTTGGTCAATTCTGCAGTTTGGCAATCCGGCCAGCTATGGTTTTGGACCATATCTGGAGCTACAAAACTCAAATGGAGTGATTCAAAAAAGGAAATTCAACTAGACAAAATAAGGAACAACTTTCATGTTTACCATTTCCTCAAATTCCCACTGCAACAGGGCTTAATGGAACAGTAAAGTTAGGCTTTCAAAACTGAAAATTCTGCCCTTTTGGTTTTAAGCATAGAAATGGTAATGGCAATCAATTCCAACAAGTTTTAAATACAAAATGTGGTATGTTTGGGGTGTTAAAACCAATACACCTATTTTCTATCCAAAAGTCAACATTTTTGTTGACCAATGAGGTGAATAGTGACACCAAAACTTGAAATTCAAAATTTGAAATTAGAAATGCATCTAGGGGACTTTAAATTGCAATTGGCAATTAATACTAGCAAATGTAAAACTCAAAATGTGGGATCTTGGTGTAATTAGAATTAACATATCCCTTAAGTATGAAAAAGTCAACATTTTGGTTGACTAGTAAGGTGAATAGTAATCAAAATGAGTAACAAACTAAGATGAAGACCTAGAACCAATTCTAAGCTTAAATGCTTAGAATTGTATGACAAATGTGGACTATGTATCTTAGTCAAAATTGTTAAAAGGAAATTAAGACCATAAATTTGAAATCCATGAAATATTCATGGATTACTTGAAACATGAAAAATAAGTCACCTAATTGATGTGAATAGATAGTTAGGGCTTATATGCCCATCACAAATGGAATTCATAAAATATTAATAACTCAACTTGAAATATAAAATTGTGACTACATAAGTAGATTCTTAAATGTATAAATGAGAAAGGAAAATGTTTTGAATACAATGGTACATGTGAACCATTGTTTAGAATTATGATCAATATGAATAACATAATGAATGAATAAATGAACTATATTAATGTATGAATGAGACATTAGTTCTCATTATTATAGAAAGGAGAAGTATTTTGAGTACAATGGTATAAAAGGATAATTGATGTGAATTGTGATCATATAAATGATCAAATGAATGTATGAATTATAATTGAAATTTCTCATGAAATAATGAATTCATAAAACACAATATATTAATATTTAATGATATTATGTGCCCTTGTATTGCCTGAACACGTGTGTCAGATTGGATAGATTGGCATGCCAATAGGGTATTGTTTTAGCAGTACTGCGAAAGGCTTTATGCCTGTATTCATGGCTTTATGCCCGTATTCATGGCTTTATGCCAACATTCATGGCTTTTATGCCCGATTATGTGTTATCATGGCTTTTTAGCCATCTTGCATATCGTGGTTGGCGTTCTGCGTCCCATGGTATATGGCCCGAGGCACGCGGTGTCCAGTGCCAACGACCCGTTATCCAGTTTAGTCAGCCTGTCGTAGGTTACTTGGGCAGTGTAATTTATTGAGATAAGTTAAGAATATTAGCAATTAAAAATATTAGAAATTAAATAAAATAAATGAGTAAGATGACCTAAAATAAATTAGGATAGTTATTTATTAGAAAGAATCGAAATGAAGCTATATCAAAATTTACTTATTATGAAATAATGAGACAACCTAGCAAGTATAGAAAATGCTAAAAGATTAGCAAAGAAAATTATAACATAAATAAGTATTGCAAATGTGCTTATATAATAATATAAGCATAAATTTATTATTTTCAAATCATTTTTCTTTGTACATTATTACTGTACATTGGTAAATAAACACTTTCAAAGAAGACTAAATTAGGATATAACACATTAAATTTTAGAAACGCATGTGAAATATAAATAAATCTTGATTATTTGAATTATGTTTTATGTCTATCTTTATTTGTATATTATTTCCTTGTTATATTG
>NW_026615121.1:0-42661 GCF_030052815.1 Hevea brasiliensis
ATGTCCCTACCATGGAGGAGCAGCTAATCATGAGCTGCGTGACTGTGAGGGATTCCGGCAAGAGGTCTAGAACTTGCTGTCCCTTAAAATTTTGAGATGCCAAACTAGGTCAAAAGTGGAGGGCGAAATAAATACAGCCAGATTCAGCCAAAATGCCTCCACCTCCAATCCCAGATTAACCTTCTCTGCCCCCAGTGCACTAACACCAATACCACCAGTAACAGTCATCCGAACCCCGCCTCAGCTCCCAGTCACAAACACTCATGCTATGCCTTGGAACTACAATTTCCAAGTCTTCACTCAAGAAGCATCCAGTAGTACATCAACTCCTAACCTTACCTATACTCCACCCTCGACACCTCCTAAACCGTGCTTTGCCCCCCACGAGCACTTCAGAATGACTTACACCGGACCCTCCGGTAATGCTACTCCCCAACTAAACCCCAAACCTGTCACAACCAATAACTCCTCCCCACCTGAGCAAGATGTAGAATTTATAACCCGAAGTGGGAGATGTTACGGGAATGACGAGAAAGAAAAGAAAAGAGGGAAAGTAAAAATGGGAGAGCCACAAGAGAGCACGGAATAGGAGGTTGAGAAAGTTGAGAAAGGAGAACCTGCTGGATCAAGTGGAGAAGAGGAATTGTTGCTTCAAATAATGAAGCAAAGTGAATATGATGTTGTTGGACAACTGTGGAAGACGCCTGCTCGGATTTCATTGCTGTCATTAATCTTGAGCAAGGAAGTCCATCGCCAAGCCCTCCAGAAGATTCTGGATCAAGCCTTTGTAAACCCCGATATCACACCGGGCAATTCGAGAAAATAGTGAGACAAATTCAGGCATTCAGTTTCGTCACTTTCTCAGAAGAGGAGATAGACCCAGCTGGCTTGAAGCACACCAAGGCTTTGCACGTGACAGTCAAATGCAAGGGACGCATAGTCGCCAAGGTTCTGATCGATAACGGATCTGCCCTTAATGTCTTGCCCAAGGCCACCTTGGCAAGGTTACCTGTTGACCGATCAAACATACGCCAAAGTGCCATGGTGGTAAGAGCCTTTAACGGCACAAGGAGGGAGGTACTGGGAGACATTGATTTACTGCTTCAAATCGGGGCATGCACTTTTAACATCACATTCCAAGTGATGGACATTGAACCTGTATATACCATGCTGCTAGGGAGACCTTGGATCCATTCAGCAAATGTTGTACCTTCGACCTTGCATCAGAAAATTAAATACATCATGGATGGCAGAATCATCACTGTGAAGGGAGAGCAAGCCATGCTAGTCACCAAGCCACAATCACTTCCTTATGTGTAAACAGCTAAAAAGTCCTTGGAAAGTTCTTTCCAGGCTCTAGAGTTGCAAGAAATTATCCTGAGGGATGAAGGGGCTACAACTATGGTTGCAAAGGTAATGCTCAAGAGCGGATATGAGATAGGCAAGGGGCTAGGCGCCACATTACAGGGGATTATTGAACCCATACCGGCTATCCAGAAGATTGGCCGTTTGGGCCTAGGATTTGAGGAAGATGCCCTTATGGATGAGCAATTTTGGAGGAGGAACACGCTTCGAGATTAGAGATTTGACCAGAGAGTCGAGAAAATGACGGTTGTCTCGAAAATCACAGATGTCTTCACCAAACCAATCCTTGAGAATCCCGAGAAGGGTGAAGAATCACCCGAAGAACCATCTATTGATGTCATACAACTGGACTCCCTATATGAAGCCCTGATCTCGCTAATTGCTAAGGGGCAAGAACTGGATAATTGGGAAGCAGAGGACCTTCCTATGCTTAATCTCGAGTAAAGTACATCTTATTATCTACACTTGATCATTTTGTCCATGGTGACAAGTGCAATGCTGTAAATGGACCCTTTTCTTATGATTCAAATATTAATGAATTAATAGCGCATTTTGCATCCAATTCTCTTTTCTTTTTTCTCTTGAAATCCATTCTTATCATATATTCCACTTTCGTTTCTTCAGGAGCATTCATCAATTAATGCCTAATAATTCAATAGATTCAGAAATTCCTCTTGTTAATTTTAAAACTCCCATAACTGCCATTACTTCAAGTGATTCTGAAGAAGAACTTGCAGAAGAAAGGGGTGAAAGAGGCGAACCTTCCCTGATGCCTTTGTGGGGACGAAACGCACACCATAAATCTAGGCATAGAAAAAATAAGGAGGGAACTAAAGGTTGTGGGGAGTGGAGAATTGCACAAAATTTCCTTAATTCCTGGAACAATTCCGGTAAAGCAAAAGTTAAGAAGAATGAATCCCGACACCTTGCTCAAGGTTAGGGATGAAGTCAAAAAGTAGTATGATGCTGAATTTTTGGAAGTAGTTAAATACCCTCAGTGGATAGCTAATGTTGTCCTGGTAATGAAGAAGGAAGGGAGAGTCAGGGTGTGTGTTGATTATAGGGATCTAAATAAGGCAAGTTTGAAGGATGATTTCCCTCTCCCACACATAGACGTGCTAGTAGACAATGCTGCAGGATTGGGTAAATGTTCGTGTATTGATGGGGCATCCGGATACAACCAAATCCCCATGGATGAAGAAGACAAAGAGAAAACCGCTTTCATCACTCAGTGGGGGGTATTCTATTATCGGGTCATGCCATTTGAGTTAAAAAATGCTGGAGCTACCTACCAACGCATTATGGTCATGTTATTCCACGATATGATGCATAAAGAAGTGGAGGTGTACGTGGATGATATGATCATTAAATCCAGGGAGGGAGAAAGTCATGTACAAGTACTGAGAAAAGTATTCAAAAGGCTCAGAAAGTATCAGCTGAAGTTGAACCCAGCCAAATATGTGTTTGGAGCTAGATCTGGAAAGCTATTGGGATTCATAGTGAGTGAGAAGGGACTAGAAGTGGATCCAGACAAAGTTCGAGCCATTCAAGAAATGCCATCCCCAAAAACAGAGAGGGAGGTGCGCAGTTTCCTGGGGAAGTTGAACTACATTTCATGATTTACTTCCAACCTCACTGCTAAAGCTGAGCCCATCTTTAGACTACTTAGAAAGAATAACACCTCTCAATGGGATTCAGTTTGTCAAGAGACTTTCGAGAAAATTAAGTAGTACCTGTCAAACCCGCCGATATTGGTCCCTTCGGTGGCTGGAAAGCCGTTGATTCTATACATGGCAGTCCAACAGAATTCAATGGGATGTGTTTTGGGGAAACATGATGATACAGGACGAAAGGAGATGGCCATTTATTACTTGAGCAAGAAATTCAATGATTGCGAGTCAAGGTACTCTTTCCTAGAGAAGACTTATTGGGTGTTGGCCTGGACGGCGAATCGGCTTAAACACTACATGTTAAATCATAAGACATGGTTCATCTCCCGGATGGATCCTATCAAGTATGTATTTGAAAGCCCATGTGTGCCAGGGAGGATAGTCAAATGGCAGGTCATACTTTCTCAATATGACATTGTCTATATGATCCGAAAAGCAGTAAAGGGTAGCGTAATCGCTGATCTCCTAGCAGAACACCCTATCCAAGATTATGAAGCCCTGGATTTCGAGTTCCCTAATGAGCATGTTAACGAAGTCAATGGCAAGGAAAAAAACCAGCTGATGTATGGGAAATGTATTTTGATGGAGCTGTCAATTTGTCTGGTAATAGGATTGGAGCTGTGCTGGTATTCCCTGACGGAAAACACTTCCCAATAGTTATCAAGTTAAGATTTGACTGCACCAACAACGTCACAGAATACGAAGCCTGTGTGATGGGTTTACAGGCTGCCATCGAAATGAAAGTCAGGAAGTTGGAGGTATATGGAAATTCGGCCTTGATCATTTATCAAGTCAAAGGAGAATGGAAAACCAAGGACCCGAAGTTTATCCCATATCAGAAGTACCTGATGGAATTGATCAAGAAATTTGAAGAAATTTCTTTCACTCACCTCAGTCAGGACAAGAATCAATTGCAAATGCCTTAGCCACTCTGGCTGTCATGGCTCAAATGGAAAAGGGGCAGACGACTCAGGTATTGCAAATCAAAGCAAGGGGTGAGCCAGCTTACTATTTCATGGCCGAGGAAGAAATTGATGGCAAACCCTGGTACCATGATATCCAGGTCTACATCAAAACCAGGGAATACCCTCCAGGGGCAACCACAAGCGAAAAGGGAACGATCAGGAGATTAGCTTTGGGATACTTCCCCAGTGGTGAAATTCTATACAAAAGGAGCTCCAATGGCGAACTGTTGAGATGCGTGGATGTGAAAGAAGTAAGGAAGATCCATTTTGAGACTCATGAGGGAAATTGTGCAACCCATGCTAATGTACATATGATGGCCAAGCAAATCATGAGACAAGGATACTTCTGGACTACTATGGAGAAAGATTACATCGAGTACGTTCAGAAATGTCATAAATGTCAAATTTAGGCGGATCCGATAAACGTTCCGCCTCATCAACTATTCAATCTCATCTCGCCATGGGCTTTTGCAATGTGGGGCATCGACGTAGTTGGTCCCATTAATCCCAAGGCATCCAATGGGCATAGGTTCATCTTGGTAGCTATTGACTATTTTTCTAAAATGGGTTGAAACGATGTCATATGCCCACATCACGCAGAGCACATTCCTCAAAATTCTCTGAAATAATGTCATCTGTCGACATGGCCTCCCCAGCAAAATCTTCACTGACAACGCTAAGAATTTGAACCATCCGAATGTCCAAAGTTTATGTGACTAATACAAGATCCGACATCTCAATTCTTCACCATACCGTCCCCAGATGAATGGAGCGGTGGAAGCCGCTAATAAAAATCTCAAGAGAATCATCCGGAAAATGACAGTCACCTATAGAGATTGGAATGATATGCTTCCCTACGTTCTTCATGCATATCGAACCTCCGTAAGGACATCAACTGGGGCAACTCCATATTCGCTAATTTACGGAATGGAAGCTGTTTTGCCTATTGAAATAGAAATTCCTTCCCTTAGGATTTTAAAAGAATCAGGAATTGATGAGTCAGAATGGATCCAATCGAGGTTGGACCAGTTGAATTTGCTAGACGAGAAAAGGCTAACAGCAGCATGTCATGGGTAATTATACCAAAGAAGAATGGCTAGAGCATTTAACAAAGGCGTTCGCTCGTGCGATTTCCAACCAGGAGATCTGGTCCTGAAAAAGGTGCTTCCGAATCAAAATGACACCCGGGGCAAATGGTCGCCAACTTATGAGGGACCCTATGTGGTTAAAAAGGCATTTTCTAGTGGGGCCCTGATCTTGACCCATATGGATGGCGAAGAATTTTCAAGACCCGTGAATGCCGATGCTGTCAAAAGGTATTATGCCTAAAAAAAAAGGGGGGGGGGGGGGGTAGGGGTGAAAACCCGAAAGGGCGCTCCTAGCAAAATGTGCAAAAGAATGCGAAAACTCGGAATGGCGCTTTCTGTAAAATGATTGAAGGGTGAAAACCCAAAAAGGCACCCTGAAAAAGCATAAAAAAAAAAACAAAATCTAGGGGAGAAAACCCGAAAGGGCGCCCTTAGAATAAGAAAATGGAGAAATAAGGAAGGGGATACTGGACCAGGAAAGGAAATAAACCACCACTGCATAAATGTTCGTCAATAGAGTATTTGAAATAATGGCAGTTAAGGGACTTCAAAGTCAACTACAAGAAATCTGTGAGATCCATTCTTGTACTCTTTTTCTTTGAAACTGTACCTTTTTCTCTCAAGCCATAATAAAGTCATCCTTTCACCTTAATCTATCTTCCTCACATAATTATATTTTAATTTATTTTTCACTTACACTCAGATTTATCTTTCTCGTATACTCACACTCTAATGCTGTCTTTTTCTACCTCTTTATTTTGTGCGCTATTAATCTGTTAAAATTTTGTCATAAGATTAGGATTTGGATATTGATAACCTCATATACTTTGCTAAGAGATTTGCAGGGAATGATCAATAGCACAAAAAAATAAAAAATAAAAAAACTAGAGGTGAAAACCCGGAAGGGCGCTTCTAGTCAGATGGGCAGAGGGGAAAGTGAAAACCCGCAAGGGCGCTTTTCGCAAAATAAGAAGAAAGTCGAGGACCGAAAGGGCATCCTGGGAAGTGAGTAAGAAATGGAAAGTGATAGGTTAAGTCTTGCAACTCTTCCTCCATTAATCGTTTATCTTCGGGATCCTGTTAAGCACACTTAGTCGCGGAAGAACTTCTAGTGTCAGATTATGCTTGCTTTGTAAGCATTTTAATTTCAGCATTTAAATTTCTTATCATCAACCTCTAGTTCCTTGATCCAAGTTGATTTTAATTTTCGTATTTAAATTCCTGTCATCAACCTCTGGTTCTTTTATCCAAGTTGATTTTAATTTTCGCATTTAAATTTCTTTCATCAACCTCTGGTTCCTTGATTCAAGTTGATTTTAATTTTCGCATTTAAATTTCTGTCATCAACCTCTGGTTCCTTGATTCAAGTTGATTTTAATTTTCGCATTTAAATTTCTGTCATCAACCTCTAGTTCCTTGATCCAAGTTGATTTTAATTTTCCCATTTAAATTCCTGTCATCAACCTCTGGTTCCTTGATCTAAATTGATTTTAATTTTCGCATTTAAATTCTTGCTATCAACCTCTAGTTCCTTGATCCAAGTTAATTTTAATTTTCGCATTTAAATTCTTGTCATCAACCTCTGGTTCTTTGATCCAAGTTGATTTTCAGCATTTAAATTTCCTGTCATCAACCTCTGGTTCCTAAATCCAAGTTGATTTTAATTTTCAGCATTTAAATTTCTTGCTATCAACCTCTAGTTCCTTGATTCAAGTTGATTTTAATTTTCAGCATTTAAATTTCTTGCTATCAACCTCTGGTTCCTTGATCCAAGTTGATTTTAATTTTCGCATTTAATTTTCTGTCATCAACCTCTGGTTCCTTGATCCAAGTTGATTTTGATTTTCGTATTTAAATTCCTGCCATCAACCTCTGGTTCCTTGATCCGAGTTGATTTTAATTTTCGCATTTAAATTCTTGTCATCAACCTCTGGTTCCTTGATCCAAGTTGATTTTCAGCATTTAAATTTCCTGTCATCAACCTCTGGTTCCTTGATCCAAGTTGATTTTAATTTTCAGCATTTAAATTTCTTGCTATCAACGTCTGGTTTCTTGATACAAGTTGATTTTAATTTTCAGCATTTAAATTTCTTGCTATCAACCTCTGGTTTCTTGATCCAAGTTGATTTTAATTTTCACATTTAATTTCCTGTCATCAACCTCTAGTTCCTTGATCCAAGTTGATTTTAGTTTTCGCATTTAAATTCTTGCCATCAACTTCTGGTTCCTTAATCCAAGTTGATTTTAATTTTCGCATTTAAATTCTTGTCATCAACCTTTAGTTCCTTGATCCAAGTTGATTTTCAGCATTTAAATTTCCTGTCATCAACCTATGGTTCCTTGATCCAAGTTGATTTTAATTTTCAGTATTTAAATTTCTTGCTATCAACCTCTGGTTCCTTGATCCAAGTTGATTTTAATTTTCAACATTTAAATTTCTTGCTATCAACCTCTGGTTCCTTGATCCAAGTTGATTTTAATTTTCAGCATTTAAATTTCTTGCTATCAACCTCTGGTTCCTTGATCCAAGTTGATTTTAATTTTTGCATTTAAATTCCTGTCATCAACCTCTGGTTCCTTGATCCAAGTTGATTTTAATTTCGTGCATTTAAATTTCCAAGTTGATTTTAATTTCCTGTCATCAACCTCTGGTTCCTTGATCCAAGTTGATTTTAATTTTCAGCATTTTAATTTCTTGCTATCAACCTCTGGTTCCTTGATCCAAGTTGATTTTAATTTTCGCATTTAAATTCCTGTCATCAACCTCTGGTTCCTTGATCCAAGTTGATTTTAATTTCGTGCATTTAAATTTCCGAGTTGATTTTAATTTTCGCATTTAAATTCCTGTCATCAACCTCTGGTTCCTTGATCTAAGTTGATTTTAGTTCCTAACTTTAACTTCCAAGTCAAATTTTGAGTCTCAATGTTTTAATTTTTGATACCCAATCGCCCAAAATATGGGTCTGAATCTTTACATAATTCCTATACGGGAAAATTTTATTCCCTTCAATAGAAATTATGTAAAGAGGGGCAGCTGTCGACACCATATTTTGGCCGATCACCGAAGTCAATGAACTTTGAAAATCGACCCCCAACTGACATTCTTCGGTTACAAGTAACTCGATCAGGAAATAAACCGATCCCACATCTAATCGAATGCTTTCCGATCTCTCAACAAAGGAGATCACACCAATATCAGGTCTCCAGGCCATCCAATCTCATTTCCGATCTCTCAACAAAGGAGATCACACCAATATCAGGTCTCCATGCCATCCAATCTCATTTTCGATCTCTCGTCAAAAGAGATCACACCAATATCAAGTCTCTGTGCCATCTAGTCTTATTTCTGATCTCTCCTTTACAAATATTGTGGAAAATCATTTAATGAAGTTAAGATTTTAGTCTGACTTAATGGTGTTTCCGATCTTAAGTGTTCAAATCAAGTCTCCAATTTTAATGATCTAAAGTTCTATCCGGTGTTTGGTCTCTGCTTAGGCCGATCTCATGGTTACAATGTTCTTTCGACCTCTTATACTTAGATTAATAATCGCTTTTAAGTTTGATGTCCTAATACGTTCAAACAATCAAGCACTCATACAATTTGGATACTTTCCGATCTCATCAAGAAATTGAACAAAAGGGATTTCATTTCATATCAAAATAAAGGTTACAAGTCATTCAGTTGAAGGGTCACCCCCAGCCTCTTCTCCAGGTACATTGACATTTCGCTCAGTCTCTCTCTCTCTCTCGGTTTCCTCCTCGCTCTCCTCTTCGTCTTGAGGAGCCAGATCCATCATCCACAAGAAGTCTTCCCCTAGATAACGCCTTTTGAACTCAGCTAGAAGATCACTGTGGGCATTCACATAAGCACCAACTTCCCTCGCCACAGCCTCTTCTTCTTTCGCTTTGATTTCTTCGGTAAGGCAAGCAACAATGGCAGTTCGGAGCGCCTGAGCTTCTCCAAGTTCACGAGCCTGTTCGGCCAACTTATCCTCATAGGATTTCATCCGACCTTCGATTTCAGCAATATAGTGATGGGCGGATGAAAGTTAGGCTTGGGCAGAAGCTGCATCCTGGACCACTTTTAGAATTTCTTGCCTCAAAAGATGAGCCTTTTCTCTGATTATATGCTGATTCACCAGGCTCTCTATGCTCAAACTCATCGTTTGAGCCAGGAGATCGTCAATGCTACCCGGGGTCAACCTGTTCCGATCTTCCTGGAGGCAGATGGAAGCTCCTAGAACTTTGGCCAAGCCCGGATTCTCTCGAATTGATCGATTCTTCTCTAAGGAATGAATGAGGACCTGGGCACCTCGAGACCGGGTCCTCACAGTAGGTTGAGAAGGCCCACCTTCCGCACTAGAAGGAATAGGTGGAGGTGGTGGTTCCTCTTGTCGAGGGGGAGAAGGAACTATCTCTCAAAGGTCGGGACGAGTCTCCCGGTGCTTCTCCTAAATCTCACCTTGGCGTCTGTGATACTGCGGCGATCTTCATTTCTCGTACCTTCCTGGAGACCTCCTTCTTTTGCTTTCGGCTCTCTTTTGAAGCTTTGCCACCCTCTATACCTGCACAAAAGAAAGTCAGTGAGTTCGCTAAGGTTCAGAGATCAGAGATATAGAAGGTACCAGGGCTGAGGTCAGAGAGCTGAAGCTCGTATTCTTCATCGGTGATTAGTCACATCATCCAATATTTCAGTTCGGCCATCACCGCGTCAAAGCAAGAGAACTTCTGGGTGGACACCTGAGACTTCAACTCTTTCACCACAGCGTCTTCTTCCTTATTTAGAGTGATCTTTTTTGGGATCGGAGCGACTAGATATTGCCAACTCCGTGGAATTCCCTCAAAGCCGTTTCGAACTTTGCTCCTCAAAATGAAGAACCGATTCTTCCAATTCTTCAATGAAGAGGGGAGATCGGTAAAGAGAGAACAATGGGGCTTAGCTTGGAAGAACCATAACTCATCATCCTTCCTGAAAGCGAGCCTATGTAGCTCGGCAAAGACTTTGGCCGTGGGTTCCAGTCCCTTAGCTCGGCAAAGGGCCCGGAAGGCTATTAGAGTCCGCCAAGAGTTTTGATGCACTTGGGCTACCGAGACATGGTGAAATTTTAGGACAGCCTTGTAAAATTCATCAAAGGGAAAATGGAGCCCAGCCTTAAGTTGCTCTTCATACACCATGATGAGATCGCCCTCATCAAAGAAGTGATCGGCCCGGTGATCGCCGTGGCATTTGATTAGTTTAAATGAGTCGATTCGTAGATTGTACTCCTGGCTTATACTTTGAAGATCGGTTTCCCTCAAAACCGAAGGCAACTCATCAATGGGCAAGTTGTCTCTTCTTAAAGATCCCCCTCACCTCGGTCTGGCAGCCGGACCAGTTATCGAAATGAGGGCCGTGCTAGTTTGACCACCCGATCTGATTGTGTCACCCTGTTCTGAGGTCCATGAAACGTGTACAGAAGACGGGCTCGCAGCTCTCTGACCCTCTGTGCCGCTCATTTTCAGTGAAATAAAAGAAGTTTTAACTAAGAGAAGGATTAAAACCCTTATCGGAGTGTGATCAGTGTCGAAAAAACTTGGAGAAACGAGAGAATTTTGAAATTGCTTGCAGAGTGCTGAAAATGACATAAGAGAACAACTGACTGACCCTCCCCCTATTTATACCCGTCTGAGCATTTAATGCTCACGAAGTCCCAAATGGCGCTTTGGTTAGCGGAATCGACCCCTTTTTTTTGACACGTTGTGGGAAAGTTCCAGAAACACAATAACAAAATCGAATAAAATGAGATCGGCTAGTTAGGGTTATCGGATTGTGCGAATTTTCAAGGCTGCAGATCGGTTAATGACGATTTAGTTAGAGATCAGATCGGATATGCACATCAGAGATCAAAAAATAACCAATGCAATAATTAAATAATAACCTTCAAATAAAATTTCATTTCATTTCCAAAAGGTCAGATTACATTATTTGGGCGATCTCAAGAGATCGGATTACATCATTAAGAGAACCTTTAAAGGTCAAATTACATCATTTGGGCGATCTCTAAAGATCGGCACTACATCTTACCTAGTAAGGACCTATGTCAAAGCCTAGTCTTGTGGCTGAATCAAAAGATGTGTTTGATCAGAAAGCCAGCCATAGGCATTGGATAGATGTGCAGCTCAGATGGAGTGACTATGACTCTCATGATGGTGAGAGGAGTCATCGTCGATGTCATCGACCAGAACCGAGCTGCAGTCGAGACGCCCGATGTGGTGAGGAGCCAAATGAACTTCAAGAAGCGGTCACCAATATTAAGATGGAAATTAGCAGTCCTCTCGCTCGAAATCGATTCACCGATTATATAGGTAGACCAATTCGAGATCGACACGATCAACATTTTCGATCTTGATCAGTAAATTAGTCTGGTTCTCTCACTGTCATCAGATGTGGTTCTCATGATTCTCCGATCACCAGGATCATAAATTTTCAGTTGAGGAGCAACAAGGATAGTCGAAAAAAGATAAAAAACGGTCACCATAGCCGGAATTGTTACCGGAGAAACTAGAACAGGAGAAACGGAAAATGGAAGGAGGAGAAATGAAATGTGGAAGAGTTTCCCCACTGAGGCATATATATAGGGCCTGAGCATTTATTGCATACGGAAACTGAAGCGAATGCATCGGTAACCGAAGAATTAAATGCTTTGACTAAGGCAGGTCGGGTAAAGAAGAAAGTTCTAGAAGGGGAGAGTTCGGGGAAAGGGGCCCAATATGAGAGATCGGAAAAGAGTCATAATAGAGAGATCGGAAGGAATAAGAGATCGGAAAGCACGAAGAGGATGAGATGACTTCCAATAACTCTCTACATAATCAGAGCCAAGGTAGTTAAAGCGTTGCAGGCGTGATCAAATCTTCACCGCACGCCTCATTTGCAGAATCGCCCACATTGTCGATGTGACGCCAAAAAGCAGTTATGATTCAGACATCACAATCCCCACCGTTGATCATACTTGCAAGGATGAACTCAGAGCCCTCGGATCAAAAACAGACGACAAGTCCGACGCCTTTTATTCCCAGCCCTCGGATCCATCTTGTAAGGCAGGATCCTGAGTCGTTGGATTAAGAAGAGAAAGGACAGATATTCTGAATAGGATCCCAGCCATCCGTTTTGATTCCCTTTATTATGTCCTTTTAAATCCAAACCTTCCTTCTCCCCAAGGGGAGATCCTGACCCTTCATTAGTAGCACCCGTTCCCTATAAATACCTGTATGCAATACTGTAGAGGGGACGAACAAAAAAGGGTGGTGGTGATTATAGTGGAAAGGCTCTGAAATTTAATTCAGTCTTGCTGCTTTGCCATTCTAAGCTTGCATGAAAATTGAGAAACTTCAGAAACTAGTTTTTTTTAGTATCTCCAGTGATAGAGAGTTTTCGAACCTTGAAATCCTTCATTTTCAGTTTGTTCATTACTCTACTACACCATTTCCGTTCAGTCTCGTCTTCATCACCCCAACATCAACACATTATTCTTTCAGCCTGATCTCATTCTGACCCGGTTTCCGTCGCTTCGGTTCAACTGCATTTTAACCTGGTTTTTGCAATCTCGGAGTAAGCATTGATCCTTGTATCACCAGCTTTCAACTCTACAATACTTGTGATCTCCAGAGTCAGTTTGATATCCTTGACCTCACACAGGTAAGTGCCCAGACTGTCATTTTGCCGAACGCTCGCATTTTACTTTCTTTGCTTTTATTCTCGAAATTTTCATTAAATCCAGTCATACTAAAGATCCCACGTAGATCCCTCCGGCCGATATTTATTCTCTTGAGTTTACTTTTTCCCTTCATAAGTTCACGTTATTTATTTGTCCTTAGTTTTTATTTCCTTCGAATATAGGTGTTCCGGTTGCGGGTAACTTATAGGTAATTTAGTAGCAATGTCCTAACGTGATAGTTTCTTTTGAATAAGTAAAAATAATCAAAGAATGAATAGGGAATCAGGGGAAAAGTCATAAGGTCGGGCTACTAAGCGAGTCTAGGAAATAGCATAATAGAGCGGGAATCGAGATAAGACCCCAGATTAGTAACCGAGAGAGATCGGATGTAGCCAGCCAAAGAGTTCGGATAAGGTAGTCACATACGAGATCGGTGAAAAGTTCGGTCTTATGTCACGAATACTTTAAGAGGTCGGGGGAGAGTTCTTACCTGATCCTCATTCAAACAAAAACACGGAGATCGGAGGAGAGTTCTTATCCGAGATCCTTCATTAAAACTTTAAGCCGAATACTTTAAGAGGTCGGGGGAGAGTTCTTACCTGATCCTCATTCAAATAAAAACGTGGAGATCGGAGGAGAGTTCTTATCCGAGATCCTTCATCAAATTTTAAATCAAATGCCCTAAGAGGTCGGGGGAGAGTTCTTACCTGATCCTCATTCAAATAAAAACGCGTAGATCGGAGGAGAGTTCTTATCCGAGATCCTTCATCAAATTTTAAATCAAACGCCCTAAAAGGTCGGGGGAGAGTTCTTACCTGATCCTCATTCAAATAAAAACACGGTGATCAGAGGAGAATTTTTATCCGAGATCCTTGATCAAATTTTAAATCAAACGCCCTAAGAGATCGAGGGTGAGTTCTTACCTGATTCTCGTCTAAATTAAAACAGGGAGATCGGAGGAGAGTTCTTATCCGAAATCTCCCACTCAAAACTCTTAATAAAATATATTTAGAGATCGGGAGAAGTTCCCTGCCCGAGCTCTCTTAACAAAATTCAAACTAAATAACATGACCCCAATACACAAGACAACCTCACTCAAACACTTATTCACTAAAGGGCCATCTCACGAACTTGTGTTCTTGGGCAACCCAAAATGAGTGAAATATCAAATATTCCTTATTTTTGCAAAGGATTAACATCATCACTATCTCAACCCCCTAATTACCCTTTTAATTTATGAAAGTGCATAACACTAAATCTGTTTGAGGGACGAGGCGGGGTGCCTAACACCTTTCCCGCCCGTATATGGACCCCGAACCTAGAATCTCTGTTTTCGAAGTGGTTTCTTTTAATTTATTTTCACAAATGATTTTCTTTAATTTCCCTCAAAATTAAAGTGGCGACTGCTCACTTTTCCCACTTCAGTGAAGTGCTTTTGTCCAGGCGACCGCAAAATACCTTGGGACAAACTTCATTGGCTTTTTTTTTTTGTGCACTTTGAAAATAAAAAATTTTGCAATATATAATTTAGAACAGAATTTTAAAGGAATTTGTTCAAGCTCGCTTTGATTTAATGGAAGCAACAAAAAGACGAGATAATATTAGCATAGAATTTAATATTTGCATGCACAACAACATCACATTCTATATAGTCCTCGCATCTTCATATGTTCAGCAACTATTTTACATCATAATTAATTAGTTATGCACAGTCACAAAGCTCGTAGCAAAAGTTCAGACATTCAAAGCAAGCGAGGGCTACGCAGAGTTGTGAGAGAATGATAGAACACTGTTCATTCATGTATGAACAAGTCTGGATGAAGCACATGCAACAGCACCGGTCAAGAAGCCTGCTGCAACAATTGGAAGCAGCCTTAACCAACATTTCTGTAGCTTCAGGTGACTTTATTTCCTCTGTTCCTGGAGGAATGTTTGCTGCGGTTGCAGTCAGATTGCCAAGGCCAACACCTAGCCTCCCCAAGAATATAATCTTCTGGCTTTCTGAGTCCACTTGTCTAATTGAGTTGATTTTGTTGAATACCTGGTTTCACAGATTTTTTAGGACAATGAGCTCCATCACAAACACATTTTCATTTATCAGTTCTGTCAAAAACAAGATCAAGAAGTTACATGGCACAAATTAAGGGTGATCCATGAATTGTTGCATATTTCGTTATTTCTTACACATTGTCACAGTTATGTATTTGTAATGTACATGGAATATGGAGAAAGATTAAAAAATGATGTTCTTGCTATAAATTGTGTAATGTCAGAAGTTAGGCGAAGGCATACCTCCTGCATCAGAATTGTTTCTGGTGCTTTCTCCCCTTTATCGGTCCGACGCAAAATCATAAGGGTATATTCAGATGGAACCCCAGTTTGTATGCTCATTTTTGCAACCTACAACAGAACAAACTATTTTGATTATGTTTCTGTTAGAGAGAAATTATTATCTTCATGCACATCCATGTCAAATGAGCCACTGAAACACAACACTGTATATCTCTTGATCATGCCTAATTAGACCTTAGCAATATAAGGTTTACAATTTTTTTTCTCATTGCAGTTTAAGATGACCTGCCTTCTTTATTAAACTAAATACTGCAACGAATGATACAATTTAATGACTTTTATTGATTTGACTTCATTAAAATCTCAGAAATTTCAGTAGTCAACCTTCTGCTGAAGGTCTTTGCTTTCTGACAACCATGCATTAGCTGTGAGAATATCAATTTGTCTCCTTGCAAGTACCTGCAGAGTGCAGAGTAAAAATATAATTAGAGAACAGCACTATTAGAACTTTTTAATTCTCGTTTCAACTGCAGTAATCTACATTCTACACTGAATTAGTACTGATCCTGGAGTACCAGATCTCAGCTAGTAGCAGTGACACGATCCTGAAGGATGGACAAAATTTCATGCTTGAAAACTTGAAACACATTCACTTCTGTGGACAGTTAAAAAGCTATAAATGTCAGAGAAATACTCCTGTTTGAGCAATTCAATACCAAGCATACGTGTTGGAAGTTGCCAACTGATGAAACAAGGCAGTTGCCAATTGATGATGTATCTAATATCGCTGCGTGGAAGAGTGTGAACTTTGAAGAACTTGTACACAATAAAAAGGAAGTTGTGGGCATGGAAATAATGATTGTAAGTCTCAGGTATCTCAGCACTGGAGATGCAACCTAAACATGCTAAATTTGGTGCAGATTCATGCTAGAAGCTAGTAATTGAGAAACAGGTATCTTTCTTTGAGAAAACCTAATGGCCTCTTGCGTTGTGTGAATAATCTTATAAGAAACCAGATATTAACATCAAATGGTAAAGCTTGTTAAACAAAATTTTCATAAACCTACCCTGCAACAAGTTGGCAATTGTGAAGTACATATAAAAAAATTAAGCCTGGAAGAAACATTACTTTATCAAGTTGCACATCCTTTGCCTTTCGCGTTTTCAATTCTATTGTGAAATTGCTCATATCTGCCAAAGTGCCATTAATTTTTATCGACTCTGGAAGGTTTCCATTATACCTGCCTGATACAACCAATGGACTTCCGCAAGAGAAGTCTGGAATTCTAAACGGAAGCAACTGCAAAGAAAGACTGCATGTCAGGCACAACCAGAGATCAAATGATGCAAATGAAAAAAAAAAAAAAAACCCTCTAATTAAACTAACTATTCAGCTATTGTACATCAGCAAGTGATGGAGTATCATGAATAGTGTACCTCAAGTGAATCAAGATGTTCTAAATCACCCATGGTAATGTTGGCTAGGATGACTGATGAAGCAGTTGCAAATAACCGCTGCATTCGAAAATCAACTGAATCTGGAAACAAAATGAATATGATGGTAATTAAAAAAAAGCCCTATTGCACTAAAACTCCCAGTCCAAACATAAACACAACCAACCTGCATCATAAGCACTGTCAAAATATCCCCTTCCAATTTGTGCCAGCATTTGCAAGAAATAGTGGTTACAATATATTCCTAAAAATGGTTTACATGAAACAGTTTGTTAAAACTGCTATAAAGGAACCTGAAGTTATCCAAGCATGGTGTATATATACAAGCATGCTCAGATGCATTTGCATGAAAGCAGAAAACCTTACCGATGCCAAATGTACATATCTGAGGAGAAATTGATCCTCCACTTTTAAGAGATCCTTTTACAAAATTGCAAATATCCCTTTCATCCTCAACAGCCCCATCGGTGATGAGGAAAATAAGAGGAATTGAATCAGTAGTTTCACCCAACAGCTTCAAAGCCTAAAACAAAGCAAAACACAACATAAAATCAGCAATATATCTCATTTACAGAAGTGAAAGTTAAAATTGCAGGATCTAAAAATTTTTAAGATGGGAAAAAATTGTAATCAAGCATTATATGAAAATTAAGTAGGCCAGTAGAGAACTAACAAAAGTGAAAAGAAAATGGAGTAGGGGAAAACAAAAAAGTGACAGAAAAGGCAAAATCAGGGGACCGAAGGGCATTAGGTAGCTCATTTCCTTGTTTCACATGTAGTTTCTTGTGGAGATACAGGAGGAAAGAGTACACAATATAGAACTAACTAGATACAGTAATAAGTTGTACTAATTATAAAAAAGATAAAGTTAAAAATATATGCCAAAAGCAACTTTAAGATCTTAACATTTTATACACACCTGTTTAAGTGGAAGCAAAAGGTTTGTACCACCACCTATGGTTAAATTATCGCTAAGCCACTGGGCAGCTTCTGATACTGCTCCCTGTGTTACCGGCTCCATTAATGATGAAAATAAATAGGTCTCCCCATTGAAAGCAATAATGTTGAAAGAATCTTCGGAATTGAGTTTAGAGAGTGATGATATTAGTGCATTCTTTGCATTCTCAAAAGGAGCCCCCTTCATGCTTCCGCTTATGTCAATTATAAAGATCACATCCTTCCTGAAAGCCTAACAGATTCAAGGAGGAAAATGGAATAAGAATGGTCATAAATTTAACTGAGCCAATATAGAAAAGGAAAAAGGAGCCCTTTATTTAAAGACAAGGATATTTGGTTCTCTAAGCTCTGAGGGAAGCCCCACTCAAAACCAAAACTAGGGTTAGCCTTCAATCCCATTGCCTTAATAACCTTTCTTCTAGTTGATTTTTTTTTTCTTTTATACTTTCTATTAGGGACTTCTCCTCGTCCTTTTTGTTGTAGCCAAAGTCCCAGTGACTATTCTATTCCACTTAATTAGTGCTCCAAAAAACTCAACCTTCTGTTTGATTGTTTCCCTTCACATTTGGTATCTACATTTTCTCTTTTCAATAGTGTGATCATCGTTAGCCCTTACCAAAATAAAGTATGCATTTTTTAATTTTGGTAGTAATTATGATAGTAACTTGCTGAATGAAAAACATTTGGAAACAAATAATTAAGTAGAAGATAGCCATGTTTCAAAAAAAAAAAAAAAAAGAGAAAGGAAAAGCAGAAGTAGCCAGATAAATCCTTACAAACCTTCATACTCTGGTTATTTCCAGGGACAAGATATAAGCTGAACATCTGTCTTTCATCAAAATCTCGCAGACGTGGGGCCTGCAAGAACACACCACCAAATAACTCCTTCGAGGGGACCTGTAGACACAGAAGTCAACCAGAATAGTTTATTAAATAGATCTCTTCGATTTCGGGCATTCATCTTTCAACCATGGAGAAACAACAAAGAAAAATTACGTCTTGTGAAAATAGTCAATTGTTCAAGGACTTACAGAATATGAAAAATTAAAGTCAGCACTTGACCAAGTTAGTACTTCTGCTTCATATAAGAAACCCATTTTACCAACCTCACGCCTTAGCTCCTAGAGGACAATAATACTGGTGTCATTTTCTTTGTATTTCAGAATCTGAATGAAACATTGAATAACGATGAGAATGACATACCTTTAGAGCATGGCTAGTACTCTTGCATAAAATTTCTTTGCCAAAACCAGAATTCACATTTAACATTATCTTTTCTCGCTTAGTAATTTTCTTGCTAATCGGATTGACAAATGCTGGAAAACTAAATGGTACACTGAGGCAGAATTTACCCTCATTATATGCCAACTTTTGAGACCAAGTCACTTTAACTGAAATTACTGTCCCTCCACCAACCTAAAAGGTAAATAATCTTGGAGAGATAGTACCAAAAAAGGAAATCAAATGACATTAACACAACTAAACGTTATGTGCTAATTAAGTATCACCTGTGGGATTTTAAATGTATAAATACTGCCTTTCAAGTAGCGTCCATCTCCTCCCTTGTTTACTTTTTCCTTATCTTTCGTTTCTTCTGCTGTGATCAATTGGCTATGGTATGATTCCCCAGTTATGTCAACCTCAACACCTAGAATTGAACCCTGTTAGCCAAATCATGCTTTTCTTGAGAACTTAAAAGAAAAGTTACTTCAAACAGTCCTAAAAGTAACAAAAAGATCTTATTGCAAACAGCCAACCAGAAGACACAAAAAGGTATATGATGAATTCCCATAATCACGTTTAGATTATATTATGCAATAACAACAAAGACCTGCAAATTTTAGTCCAGCAATTCCTCTAGCTGGAGGAACAAAATTAGCTAGTAGGACAAGCAAATTGACTCTATCAGTTACTCACCACCCCAAAACAACTAACCGGTGCTATATCTTTTTTAATTATTAAAAAAAGGAGTTTGAAGTTCTTCCTTTTTCACTAGACAAATGCAGAAGACAAACAATTTCATTAGTAGCATTTCCTGCCAATTCTCAAAAAAAAAAAAAAAAAATCCTCCCAATAATAATAATACATAACGAGATCAAATAATAAATATAAAAATTGATTTTGAATGTATATATTAAAAAAAATAAGGCTAATATAAGTGCTTTTGTTGTTAAATGTATATTGCAAGTACCTGGTCTCCCATGGGAATGGCGATGCAGCAATCACACTTCCTAGTGGTCTTGATGCAATGCAAGCGCCACTTCCCGCTAAAACTAACGTTTGCATGATCTAAACAACACTCAACTTCCATAGCTACTCCATGCATATGTAACGGTATGAACGCCGGCGGGTCGCACCTCCCGTGCACGTACGGCTGGTAGCTCGGCACGTCAGGATTGTCCACCGCTTCTGGCTCTGGCACTACCGCATAAACCATCACCGCCAAAGGTAACAAGCTCTCCGATGATTTCGACATTCCTGCCTCCGGCGCCGGAGGCAATTCCTTGCCGTAGTAAATTCTCTTTGATAGCTTCAAGCCGTAGCCTACGCATGTCTCAAACTCGTCAGCCATGTCGCCGGACCTGTTCCCAAAAGAAAATTTTCCGGTTATGAGGATGTGGAAAAAAAAAAACTCGGACTACTAGAGATCGGAGAGAGAGATGAGAAAGTAAAGTGATGCGGCGTTTATAATATATATTTATAGTGCAGCTGTTATGAAATGCATGTGTTTTCAAATGGCCAGTGAAGGCGAAAGGTGTAGGAGAGGTTGATGTGCTTTTCGGAAATTAGTAATATTCAATATTCTAACCAATAGTTAAATTACACGTATACACAGAGTCAACATGAGAAATTAGTGATTACTAATATTTAATCGTTGTAAGAACTCTGACGAGTAAGTTAAAGCTATGGATTAAAGTAGATAATTGAACGTCTGCCACTCCTCATTAGAAAGTAATACTCTCCAATCTGTCTAGGGATGGTCCAGGTTCTGTCTACCAATTCATTGCATCAGCACTATTAAGAGTCATGTACTTGACACTATATCCATCGTTGGATGATCGTCCCACAAAGATTTGGGAGCTGTACTGTGATGCAATGATGGTGGTGACTAAGGGGAAACATACATCACTCTACGGACACGTCACAATTATTTTTTTACGTACGGTTAACACAGTTATTATCGATCACGATTAGAATTAGTGTAAAACCCAATTTAAAATAAAAAAAAAACAGTTTAAAATAAATTTAATTAAATTTAAAATTAAAATTAATCAATAATTTACGAATCAAAACTGAAATCTAAATTGTTTAAGATTTTTTTGGCTTTTTTAAATTTCGAATTATACTAAATTGATTCATTTTTTTAATAAAAATTTCAAAAAAAATATTTTAACAGTTAAATTACTTCAATATGAATAAAATCGAAATTATCATTAAATTAAAATTAAATTAAAATCATAACAAATGGAAATTATGAGAAACCAGCCTCCGTCACGCTAGTTTAAGTTCAGTTAGACCACGAGCTGAAATCGACAAGTGGCCAGGTTTGCATGCAGTGCTTGATTAGCTGGCTTCTTTTTGTTCTTTCTATAGGCATTAAAAAAAAAAAAAAATGCATGCGTAGCTACCAATCGTTGACTAGCTAGTTTGTTTTTACCTTAAGAAAATATGATCAATGTGTTGTGGCCTGTAGTGGGAGTAGATGGGTCCACAAATCATTTCATTTTTTCCTTTTTTATTGAGGTAAGCGTCACAATTGAGTTTGCTATTGACAAGGATGGCATTTACGTTGACCCTAATGTGGTTTAAGCATAAGGCATCATTTAGTTTAACTTTTTTGTTTTTTATTTTTTAAAATGAAAATAAGTTTAATTTATCTCTTACATTTTTTAAAAATATTCAATTTAATTATTTTTAACTTTTAATTTAATTTATTTTTTTAATTTCAATTTAAATTAACTTAATTGATGTATACATGATATTTTTTAATGAAAGTAAACTTAATTTAACCCTTATACTTTTTAAGAATATTCAATTTAGCTAATTTTTAATTTTTGAGTCCAATTTAATTGTTTTACATTTAGTTTAAGTTTAAATTAGCTTTTTTTTATTTATTAATATTAAAATGTTATTTTATTTTTTATAATTAATTAAATTTAATAATAAAAATAATATTATTTAATATTAATAAATAAAATGAAAGTATAAAATTATTATTTTTATATTTTCATTATTTAATTAAAATAAATTAACTAAGTTGAAAAATAATCATTTTTTAATGTTAATTAAATAATTATGATTAGTTAATTTTTGTATATTTAAATTTTTAATATTAATTAATAAGATGGAAAAAATAATATTTTATATTTTTAATTTTATAATTTTAATTAAGAAAATGAAAATATAAAATAATATTTTTTATTGTAAATAATCAAAATTAGTCATAATCATAATTTTTAATTTTAATTAATTATATGAAAATAAAATATTTTTTATTATTTTTCAATTTAATTATTTTTATTTTTAATTAATTAATGAAAATATAAAAATAATATTTTTATACTTTCATTTTAATTATTAATATTAAATAATATTATTTTATTATTTAATTTAATTATTTATAAACAAATAAATAGTATTTTAGTACTATATAATAAAAAAATAAATTAATTTGAATTTAAATTAAAAGTAAAATTACTAAATTAGACATTCCTAAAAAAGTAAAAGGAGCAAATTGAGCTTATTTCAACAAAAAAAAAAAACACGCACTAAATAGTGTGTGAGTTACATATTGGTCCAATTTAAACTTAAACAAAAAATCAAAAAAACTAAATTATATTAAAAATTAAAAATTAATTAAATTGGACATCCCCATAAAGTACATAGTGCAAATTGAGTTTATTTCCTTTTTTAAAATTACTATTTTGATTTGTTTAGTTTTATTTTATATAAAAAGCAAAAATAAAAAATTTGTAGTATTATTTTTACTAATACATTAATATAACTCTCTAAAATATACATACTCAAATTTTGAAATAATTTATAAGCCTAATTATATTTAATAATTCAGGTCTAAAATTTATTTAGTCAGTTTAATCACTATAAAGATTAAATATAATAATTCATATCTTTATAAGATTGTCAAAAATAATAATACCTATAATTGTATAGTATAAATAAAAATATATTTCTATAATTATGCTAATTAACAATATCCATATAATTATATAATTGACTTGTCATAATTAATTATTATTTACGTCATATATAAAAAAATTAGATTACCTACAAAATTATATTATTTTTTTCAATTAGTTTTATCCCTTATTCTTTGATATTAATTTTAATTTGAGTATTAGAGAGTTTTCACTAAAAATATCTAAAAATCTCCTACCTATTTATCCTCTATTTTCCAGGTATATATTATAAGAAATTTTCATATACAACAACATGCATTTATTGTAGTGATAATGATGGATGTTTAGTCATATGGTTTATATATAAATATATATATAAGTGATTTTTTTTATTACTTTCAACAAATTAAATTTGAAGATGTGAATAAATTAATAATTTTTTAGCTTTAAAAATACTTTTAAGAATCAACCTAACACTGCAAATTGTTCAAAGTTATGTTGATCCCATAGAATTTTGCATTAATTTGCTTACCCTTACTTGGGGGCAAACTCCAATCCCTTGCTTTGATTCTCATAAAAGCATATGAACTTGAGAAAAATTATTAAATAAAAAAAAAGAGAAAACCTATTAAAAATTATAAATAAATGAAGGGAAAAAGGTAATATTTTATATGTGTGTGTTCCCCTAATACATAGAATATTTTTATTGTTTTATTTTCAAAAGAACACAATCCAAAGTACACGTTAAAAATATTCCATGAACATCACATGCTGGTTAACTATATTCCACCCTGTCTAATTTTAATGTTTGTAATTATTGTTTGTTTAAAAAATATTAATCTAAATATTTATTAAAAATAATTTAAGAATTATTTAATTATTTTAAATTTTACATTATTAAAATATATAAAATTAATTTAAATATAAAAATAAAATTTAATAGCCTCTAATTAATATATGTCACATGCCACGAACATGACTTTAGTTAGAATAATTATATCCATACAAATGAAGTACGAATTTTTTTTTTTTCAATTTTTTCATGATAATAAAACATGAATCATATAATTCATGTCCTAATTTTTTCTTCGTGGACCATTAGCGCATTATAAAATTGCTATGGGCATTACTTAAGCTATCCATAGCCCATTAAAAAGTTGTTTAATTATTATAATTAAATTATTTTCAATTAAAATTTAAATTAAAATTTAATATTTTTAATTAATATATTTAAAAAATATTTTTATCAATGATAATTCTAATAATAATACCAAATTAAATTTAATTACTCTATGGCTTGCAGGGTAAATCAGCTGCTGAAAATGAATTTGGCAAGTTTACTAGAATAACTAGCAATAAATTTTATTTTTCAATTAAAAAAATTATTTTAAAAGACATAAATAAATACTAAAAATCATATAATTTTACAAAAATTTAATTTATTTAATAAATTTTCTATTAAATACTTAAAACACCTATACTTAAATTATATTTAATTTTTTTTACAAAATATAAAAATAAATAAATAAATTTCACTTATTATTATACAAAATAATTAAATTCAAATGGATTTTGTCATTTAAAAAAAGTCTAAATACATAAATTTTCTTAAAAAATTCATTTGAATTTAGTTATTATGTTTGAATTAAATCATATTATACGAATCATTTCAAAGGGGTCAAACAGCAAAGTTCTTGTGTTTCTGTGTGTCTTCTTGTAATTTATAATATCAAGTGAATTCCTATTTGATGAATCAGTAAATAGGGTTGAGTACTCGGCTCCATTCCACTGGACTCCGGTCCGCCTGTGGTTAAACAATGCCGTTTTCATCGTTTCTATAATTGATGCCACGTCGAACGTTTTTCATTTTTTTAAAAACAATGCTTTTTCCCATATCCAACGACGTCGTTTAACATATCCCACACAACCCCCGACATTCTCAGCCTTGTGATATTGTTTCTTTTTTCTCCTTGCCTGTGAGCAAAGCCTTCTGTGTCATTTCTCCACACGCAGAACTCACAAAACCCTAGCAAAAAATCCAATAAAAAAGGAATTGAAAATTACCAAATTGAGGCAGAATGAGCAGAGGTAGTGGAGGAGGATATGATCGTCATATCACGATTTTTTCACCGGAGGGCCGTCTTTTTCAAGTGGGTATGTGTTTTGCCAACATTCGTAAATATCATCCATTTCCATTGATATTTCGGTTTTATCGTTATAATCCTCATTAGGATATCTCTTCAGCTGAAATGCTTATGTTGCTCCTCTGAAGTTGAAATTATTGGTTGATGGATCTCATAGCTTAACTCTGTTGATCCTTGTCAATGAAATATAGTGGTTAAAAAATTTACGAATTTATTTTCATTTTATTATTTGAGGTAATTTTGCTGCCGAGTTATGACTGATATGCAATATTAGTGTAAGTCTTCCCTGTTCTGAGTATTTTTTTTAAAATTAGAAGTAGATTGATCTAAGGCTGTTTTTGATGTAAATATATTCCTTTTTCCAGCATTTTCTCAGTTCTGCTTATAGAGTATTTAATAGCTACTTTGCTTCCTCCCCCCTACCACCCTAGCATGCTTAATAGGTGGTATTTATTTGCTCTAATGGGTCTGGTTTTCCAACTGAACATACAGAGTATGCTTTTAAGGCTGTTAAGGCTGCTGGGATCACCTCAATTGGTGTTCGTGGAAAGGATTCTGTCTGTGTGGTGACTCAAAAGAAAGTGCCTGTACGCATTTGCTTATTCGTTGTGCTAAAACTTTATTATACTGCTTGAGATTTATGTTATACAATTCTCATATTGGATGCAGGACAAGCTCTTGGATCATACAAGTGTCACACATCTTTTCCCCATTACAAAGTACCTTGGTTTGCTAGCAACTGGCGTGACAGGTTTATTTTCTTCTGCGCTTTCAGCTTGATGATACAAAGCTTGGGTGAAACTTGAAAACTCAAAATATTTTGCATAATACTTAAATGTTACATACTAGAGAACTAGGTTTAGAAAGAATAAGCCTAGTATAGTTAAATCAGTTGGCATGAATTGTTAGAATAACTGGCATGGGTTGTTAGGGATGAGTTTTGGGGGGAACAGTTACTTATAGCAGTTATTGCCATATAAAAACA
This sequence comes from Hevea brasiliensis, assembly GCF_030052815.1. Lineage (NCBI taxonomy): Eukaryota > Viridiplantae > Streptophyta > Magnoliopsida > Malpighiales > Euphorbiaceae > Hevea > Hevea brasiliensis. The sequence goes on from NW_026615121.1 coordinate 25,754, forward strand.
GTCATAACAGCCTAGTGTAATAAGAGAAGAATCATTACACAATGATAAACTCCTTCTTCCTTTCTTCCTATCTTTCTCAATCTCTTTCCAACTCTCTTTCTTCTATAATTTCTTCCCTTTCTTCTTCTGTTCTTATTCTATTTTAAAAAGGAATATTTGTTAGGGTTCAATAACCCTAACAATTGGTATCAAAGCTCTGTTGATCAATGGGCATCACTTGGAAATTACTGTTGGGACTCGCAACATGTCTAGATCTTAGGTGGTGAGTGCTGAAGCTATGAGGATGGCAGAGTTGGAGGAGCAATTCAGAATTTTGAGAGAGACCTCTCGAAGGGATTTTGAGGAGGTGAGAGCTGAGGTGAAGGGAATTAAGGCAGATATGATGATGAATATCAAAGAAGAGATGGAAACAGGTTCTGTGAACATCAAGAATGCAAATCCTTAATGAATTGAAACCCTTGTTGTTGAATTTGATGAATAATAAAGGCAAAGGAACCAATATTGGAGACGGGGTGGTGGCAGGAAATGAGGATAGGGGGATTTTGCCCATGTCAAGGAATCAACAGAGGGATCAGGGCAGCAGCTCTCAATCTTCAGTTGCTTTGGATTCTGCAGGTAACTCTAGCATTCTCCCTAAAATTGAACTAGTTACTTTTGATGGTAAGGATCCTAGGGCATAGATTAGGAAGTGTGCGAAATAATTTGAAGTCTATAAGGTTCCTAAAGAACAAATGGTGAGTATTGCTAGTCTCTTTTTGGTGGAAAGGGCAGATGCGTGGTTCCATTATTGGATTAAAGGAGAAAGGACTAATGTGTGGGAAGAGTTTGAGAATGGATTTTATGCTAGATTTGGGAAGCAGGGTTTGGAAGATGTTGTGAAGGAATTTATGAAGATTAGGTAAGAGCTACTGTGGAAGAATACCAAGATAGATTTGAGAATTGCAATGGAGAATTTTATGCTAGGGCTTGGAGAAGCTTATTTTCTGTCTGGATACATTGGGGGGTTAAGGGATGATATAAGACCTATGATTAAAATGTTGAAACCTACTACCCTATACCAAGCCTTTGAAAGTGCTAGACTGCAAGAATAGTTAGTAGAAAATACTAGAAAATCTAGACCCTTTACTAAATCCAATACCTTTAACCCTATGACCCACAGATCCACTTCAATCCACCAGAATTACAATAATTCCTACAAACCCACCACAACCAGTCAAAGCTTCATTTATCCACCAAAACCACCAAATATTGAAACTCCACAACCCTAGAAACCTCAAACCAGTAATACTACTAATTCCACAATACCTACCATTTCCCAACCAACCGCTAGTAACTCTTCAATCAACCAAAATTTAGTTAAATCCAACCCTTCAAGCCAACAACAACCTGATAAAGGCACCTTCAAACCTTGCTATAGATGTGGTGAGAAGTATTTCCTTGGTCACACTTGTAAACCAAAGACAGCCATGGCAATTCAAGTAGAGGAGCAAGAAGAGGAACCAGTTGAGGAGGGATGTTTTGATATGGGAAATGAGTTGAATTTAGGCAACCAAATGGAAGAAATGACACTTTCAGTACATGCAATGACGGGAAGTCAGGGAGCTGATACTATTAAGGTGTTAGGAACTTTCAAGAATTGGTAGTTGATCAATCTTGTTGACAGTGGCAGTACCAATAGTTTCCTTGATAAGGGAGTTGCTGAAGAGTTAAAATTGCCTTTAGTGGAGGCACCTACTACCTTTATTGTGGTAGTTGATGGAAGAAGGATTTCTAGTTTCTTACTTTGTCAGGTATTCACATGGAAAATTCAGAGCAACAAATTTTCCTTTGACATGAGGATATTGGACCTTGGAGGCTTTGACATTAGCTTAGAAGTGGATTGGATGAAAGCTTCAACCCCATTCTCTTTGATTTTGAAGCTACAAGGATTTCTTTTAATAAGGATGGGCAGTTAATTACCCTTTATGGGAAAGAAAAATTTGCTGAAGAAATTTCATTATTGTCTTGCAGCTCCTATTCTTAATTAATGCACAAGCAAGGAGCAGATTTTACTACACCAGTATTCTGCATTCAGTTTCAAAATTTTGACTCAGTTGAGAATCATTGTATGACTACGACTTTAGGTGTATCTCCTTCCTTATCCTCTCTACAATTACTGCTACAAAAGTATAGTAGTTTATTTGAAGAACCTAAGGAGTTGCCACCATTTCGGACTCACAATCATGCAATTCCTTTAATACCTGATTCTCAACTAGTAAATGTGAGACCTTATAGGTGTCCGCGCTATCAGAAGGCTGAGATAGAAAGGCTAGTGACTGAGATGCTTTGATTCCTTTATAATTCAGCCTAGTAAAGTCCCTTTGCATTAGCTGTGTTGTTAGTGAAAAAGAAAGGCGGCTCATGGAGATTTTGTATAGATTATAGGAAGCTCAATGACCTGACTGTCAAGGACAAGTTTCCTATTCCCATCATTGATGATTTGTTGGATGAATCATATGGTGTGAAGTATTTTTCGAAAATTAACCTTAGAGCAGGGTGCCATCAAATAAGAATGGAACCTGTTGACATTTATAAGGCTGCATTTAGAACTCACCATGGCCATTTTGAGTTTAAGGTCATGCCCTTTGGCTTAACCAATGTCTCAACCACTTTCCAAGCACTAATGAATCATATTTTCAGCCTTATTTAAGAAGATTTGTGCTTGTATTTTTTGATAACATTTTGATCTACAGTAGCACTATGAAGGAATATCTTGCTCATTTGGAAGAAGTCTTTAAAGTGCTTCAAGAGCAGCACTTGTATGCTAAGCTCTCTAAATGCTCTTTTGGGCAAACTTCTATTGATTATTTGGGCCACATAATTTCTGCTGAGGGAGTTTTCACTAATCCAGCAAAAATTCAGTCATTGCAACCCTAAAGGCAATCTTCAGTGGCTATCCGAAAATCACTGAAACTGTCAGCAAGGTTTTATGGGACTTATAAAGTGATTGCAAGGGTTGGAGCTATTGCTTATAAGCTGGATTTGCCACCCTCATCATCTGTGCATTCTGTGTTTCATGTGTCCTTGCTTAAAAAGAAGGTAGGGGAAAATGTGGTGCCTATGATAGAGCTTCCAATCTTTCAAGAAGATGTGGTGGAAGTTGTTCCAGAATGGGTGCTGAAATCTAGCTAATTTCCAGAATGGTCAGCTAGTGGATCAAGTTCTTATTAAATGGAAGCACTTGACTCTTGAAGATGCCACTTGGGAGGACAAAGCTTTCATCCTCATTCAATTTCTTGATTTTGCACATTCCTTGGGACAAGAATGTGCTAAAGAAGGGGGTATTGTTACATACAAGAGAACTAGGCGTAGAAAGAATAAGCCTAGTGTAGTTAAGTGAGCTGGCATGAGTTGTTAGGGATGCAGCTGGCATGAGGCATGAGTTGTTAGGGATGAGTTTTGGCAGGAACAGTTACTTGTAGCAGTTATTGCTGTATAAAAACAGTCATAACAGCCTAGTGTAATCAGAGAAGAATCATTACACAATGATAAACTCCTTCTTCCTTTCTTCCTTTCTTTTTCTATCTGTTTCCAACTCTCTTTCTTCTATAATTTCTTCTCTTGCTTCTTTTGTTCTTATTCTATTTTAGAAAGGAATATTTGTTAGGGTTCAATAACCTAATGTTAAATTTGCTGAGGATCTTGATATTTAACATTTGCTTGGGGGTTGGTTAACTCACCTATAATTGTTTGAATCTCTTGGGTTGTTGATATGATTCTTTTAACTTATATGTCCTCAACAAATTTTTTGTACGTGGTATCAGTTTTGATTTATTTTATCATCTAAGGGAACCACAGTTATTTATCACTTTATCTTGAAATCTGGAAATGATGATTAAAAAGGATGACAATAGCTCCAGTATTGGAGCATATGTCATGAGACAGTTAAGTGAGTCCAATAATTTTGCAGCCTTATCCCTAGCATATTGAATGTGCTGTCACACAAGACAAAAATAAAGCAATTGCTTCTGTGTGAAGAGCTTTTATCTACAAAAATGACAAGGCTACCATGTTTCTATTTTATAGTGTTAAGAATCAATATTTAGATTTTTTTTTTTTTAATGCTTTGGAAGTGGCATGTAGATCAGGAATTTGCTTTGTGTTGTTAAAGATTATTGGGAGCTAAATTGTCTGACTCTGTCATTCCATTTTCCAGCTGATGCAAGGACCTTGGTTCAACAAGCTAGGAATGAAGCCGCTGAGTTTCGCTTCCGATATGGATATGAGATGCCTGTGGATGTTTTGGCTAAATGGTAATTTCTTTGTTTTACATGACATGACAGATTAACAAATATACACTGAGTGACTTTGTTATATGTTTGAGCTAGTTAGTTAAATGCATCCGTTCTTTCTTTTAAGCTTCAATTTTGTGTTAAAGAAACCAAAGTGATATTCAACCATATGGTTGTAACTTGTTTACTTTCCCTCTCTTAGAATGTGGTTTATGACTGTCACATGTCCTGTTTGTTATTGCTTTAAATATAGGCATTTGATTTGTAACTTGTAAGTTGATTTTGTAGTGGACATCCTGTGGTGTAGATTTAAAACAGCTACAGTCACCTTGATATAAACTATTGGGTAAAATAAAATACAAGAAGTAATCTGGATGATGCATGGCTTGCTTAGAAAAGCAGGATAAGAGACTGTTTTGATTCACTGCTCAAGGTTACAGTTTTGTTCATCTAGGTTAAATATTATCAGATGATATTTTGTTTTGTTCACTTGGATATTAAGACAGTTTCATTGTAGTTTGAAAACTATGAATGAAGGAAACATTGACTACTTTTGAGTCAGTCATTGCTATGCATGTTTCCTAGATTGATGTCTGAGATGTCATTCATGCTTGTGGCATAAATATTTTCAATTCAAGGTTTCCTAATTTTTAAAATTAATAATGTGCATTCATGTCACAAAAAAATGGAAGTTACTTGGATTGGAAAAGCATTGTAACCCATTAGTGAGGTCTTGGACATCCAGTAGACTGCAGCAGAGGGATCTCATATCATCAGAAGCAGGGTGAGAACACCCAAAAGGTGCTCACATGAATTGCTGTAATTGTTATTCAAGTAGATTTGCTCTCTCCATAGAACATGCTGCACATAATCAGCACCTTCCTTTCCTCTTACTTATGTTACCATTCTTTAGCAGCATACGATTGGCTTATACTTTGCCTGTAAAGTTGACTGCACCGTTGACTTGGTGTTTTCCAGTTTATCATATTATCATTGCTTTAAGTTACTGATGTATGATGGAGTCAACTTACGTTAAAATGCTTTGGTGGACAGGATAGCTGACAAATCTCAAATTTATACACAACATGCTTATATGAGACCACTTGGAGTAGGTAAATTTTTGGTCTTCTTTGCTGTTGTGAAGGATTTATATCTTTCTCTCCACACCTGCCTTTTTCTCTTTTAAGCTCTTACTTTCATCTGCCTGTTCAGTGAGGTTAATTCTTTCTCATGATTTTTCAATTTTTGCTTTTGGAAGTTGCTATGGTTTTGGGTATTGACGAGGAATATGGGCCTAGGCTCTATAAATGTGACCCTGCTGGCCACTACTTTGGGCACAAGGTATGTGCAAATTTTATTTCATGTCATGTTATTATGAAATGTTGCGTTCTTTTACTTTGTATGAGAAGAACATTTACCTCCAATTTTAACAGCCGACTTATCAATAAATAACCACTTATTCTAACTCATGTGCCTTCTACGTGGTGTGCTCTGGTTGCTAATACATTTTTCTTCAATAGGGAACTAATAAATTATGCCCCTTCATGTCTTTATTATTATTATTATTATGTTAAGCTGTCGAGGAATGAGATAGTTACAAATGTGCTCCTGAATGCACTCAGTGCATGCACCAATTACCAGACTACATTTAATGGGAAATGATATTGCAACATTTTGCTATGTGATATTCATCCCTTTTTTTGTTTTGCTTTTTTCATATTCCTGAAGTTACACATAAGCTGAGTGGATGTACAAACTTGATAACTGTAGGTTGCCAAAATAAATTGCAGAAACACTGCAATTGTTTGGTCATAATCACCTGTTGTTCGAGAATTTAATTAGCAGATTTAGTTTACTTTCTTTGCGAGTTACTAATTGATCATTTCACATTCACCGGGAGAGTTATGGATGCTTTATGAATATGTTTGTCCAGCACTTGCCTGCCCAATTTAAATTATTGAATGTAACAGCATTGATGTATATTACTATTATTCAACTGTTCTGAAATGGCTGCAGCTTTTCCTCCCTGTCTCTACCTTTACTGAAGTAAAATTTCATGCCTAAGAAATAAGTTCAATTGTTTAGGCTACAAGTGCAGGATTAAAAGAACAAGAAGCAATTAATTTCTTGGAGAAGAAAATGAAGAATGATCCTCAATTTACCTACGAGGAAACAGTGCAGGTAGATTCTGGTACTTTATATTTGTAAGATTTACGACTTGTATTGTAAAATGACTTGGCTAAAATTATTACTTCCTTATGATTGGGCTGAAGTTCTTAATCCCATTTTCTCAGCCTTCCTGCAGTTTTTCACATTTTTCCTTTTTTCTGAAAAAAAGGCATTTTTGTCAGACTGTTTGACATGATCAATGACGTAAATAACTGGCTGGTTGAACTTGTGTGCCTGTTTGCCCAAGCATTTGTAAAAACAAAATGGAATTATATTCTTACTTGAGAAAGTTTTTTACTCTTGGATTTTTATTTTATTTTATTTATTTTTTATTAATTTATGGATTTCCCCATCATTTTGATTTGATTTGTCATTTAGGTAGTCTGATTTGATTTGTCATTTAGGTAGTCGAATCCAGTCACTAGCACAGTTGTTTAATTGTCTTGTTTCAATAATTGCCATCTTGCCATGTAATAGAAAATGATTTGATTTGATAACAACGTCTATTCATACAACTTTGGCAAATGAGCTATAGATCTTCTAGACTCAAGATTAATGCTTGACATTTGATGGGCCCTTATTTTTTGATGCCATGTTTTGATTTTCATTCCCTTTCTTTGCTGCGAAAGGGCTTTTGAACTGCTGATTATTCATGTGCATGCATCTTTCTACATATACAAGTGCACGTATGCATGCACGCATGTGTAATTATAGCTGCGCCCTCTTTATAGAGAGAGTTTATGTCTTTCTGCTGCTAAGTGCCGACCTCTAAAGACACTAAAGGAGTGGGGCCAATTTCTTCACATTCAGTTTGGAGACCAATGTATGCTATTGCTTGATTTGTTAGTTTACTGAGCATCATTTTTGTACCATTTAAAATACTCAACATAGCACACAATAATATTCTTCATGATTCTTCTTACGAGACTAGTCTAATGTCATCATTTTACTTTCATGTACAGACCGCGATCTCTGCCCTGCAATCGGTTCTACAGGAGGATTTTAAGGCCACTGAGATCGAGGTACTAAATATAAAATATCCCCTTCGTTTTGTTCAGATATGTGCTATAGTTTTATCCATTATGTGAGGAGCAAAGTTAATACTGAGCGAAGTTATAACCAACACACACTATTTTTTAGTGATACATGACAACTTATCTGCCACTTAAGTTGGGCTCCACAAGATTGTATGTATGGAGTTACATTATATATAATTCTCAGCAGTTGGTGTGAAGTCTTTGTTTAATTGCATTTTTGATGATGACAATTCATACCTAAAACCTTTTTCTTTGTAGGTTGGAGTGGTGAGGAAGGAGAATCCAGTCTTTAGAGTGTTGTCCACTGAGGAGATTGATGAGCACTTGACTGCTATAAGCGAGCGAGACTAAATGATGAACTGTTGATGGGATCCTAAAGCAGATAAAGCATTTTTCTTTTTCATAAAAAAATGAAGCAATATATGGTCAAAAACTCAAAAGGACCGAAAATCATTTCTTAAGTCTAGGGACAATCTGTACTTTTTATAAATTGTGATTAGCCGTTTCTACCTGCAAAGCTTATTTGTGAATGTGAACTTTCAATCATTCTTAAACTTCTAGTCGATGTTCAGATGTTTGTTTCTCTCCAGAATACTGAAAAAGGGATTTTCATATAAACCAGCCAAGAATCGGTTCTGAACCAGAATTGGCTTATAATCAGATTGAAAGTCGGTTAAAATTGTATTAACTAAAACTGGATTGGATTCAAAACCAATTTGTGAAAAAATTTAACCCGTAGATTTGAATAAACTGGAATGGAAGGCTCTTGAGGTTTCCGTTTTAATCCCTTTGAACCTTGAATTAAAATCATTGGACCAATGGCCATCCCTACATAAACTTGATCGTTCACGACTTGTTATGCCGTGGAGATGCATATAAATTTCCACTGTCAACAGGAAATTTCACCATCTGAAATTGAAAGGTTCTTATTGAAAGAATGAGATTAATGATTATTGAAGAATCAAATTTTGCTTTTTGATGCCGAGTGGGGAGAAACAGTTTTCGAAAACGCATCCCCTTTTGCTCGTCTGGTTTTGGTCCAATGGTAAGGGAATAATGAACCTGGAGCCACGGTTCGATCCCCCTTCCCCCACAACAAAAAAAAAAAAAAAACGCAACCCTCTTTTGGCCAAAAGGATCAAACTGCTTATATTTTTTTTTTATCTGTTAATTTTTATTAATAATCAATTTTATTTTTTCTTTTTTCATTTATTTTATATCGGACTACAATCCAAAAAGGCTCGTAGGCAAGTACGGGAGTGGGACACAGAAGCAAAAGACCGCCAAAGCTTTCTCGGTTCGCTTCAGCACCCACCCAATCTCCAGCCGCCACGCGTCCAAGAAAAGTATTAATTTTGTAAAACGAGGGTTTATTTCGCGTTTCTTCATCTCCAAAACTCGCAATAAAAGAAAAAAAAAAGGGAGATCGCGCGTAAACAGAGAGATGCTACGGTATATAATCTTTTGATTCCTTAGAAACCAAGGTATAATAAGAATCAAGTCAAAGTCCAGCTCTTCAGGTTTGTACGTTAAAATTCTCATTTCTAGTGTTTAATCATGTTTAGGTTTGCACTTTTTTTTTTTTTTTATCATTCCTTTTAATTTGGGCCTCAATTCTTGTTTATCCAATTCTGGAATCAAAATGGTTCCTTTTCGTTTCTTTAATGATTTGTTCGTTTGCTTGGTTGCTGGGAGAGGGGGAGGAATCAATGATAGGATTTTTTATTTGAAGGGGAAACGTTTGGTGATGGATTTGGGTTCTCAATTTTCTTTTGTTGTTTTTACTTAAGCTTTCTCGGCAACCGAACAAGCTTTTAATTTTATATTGATAGGGATCCAATAAGCAATGCTTAATTTTGAATTTTTTTTTAATTATTTTCACTTAATTTTGAATTTTTTTTTAATTATTTTCATTAAGGGTGTTTTTTAAATACTGAAATTTTAGCAGTTGAAAGTGATACTGTAATAGTGAGATACTGAGGAAGATAATTATGGTGAATTTTATTTTATTTTATTTTTTTTGAATTAGGGATATAATCATGGCCACTGCAACTATGGCTACTGCAGCTGGTGCAGCTGCTCTTTTGTACTATACATTGAACCGTAAGTTACGGTCAAGTACCTCTCATGATGATGACGAAAATGATAATCTCAGTGTGCCCAGTAATATTCCTTTGGGAATTGAACGAGTATCGCATAGGCTAATTCAAGCCCCTGGCACATGGTTGGAGACAATCTCAACTTTGTCAGAGACGCTTAGGTTTACTTACTCTGAGACTCTAGGAAAGTGGCCCATTGGGGACTTGGCATTTGGGATCAACTTTCTATTAAAGAGGCAGGTGAGCATTTATTTTCATGGCTTTATTATTATTATTATTATTATTATTATTATTATTATTATTATTATTATTTGTGTTTTTGGTATCAAAAGCTTCAATTATATGAATTCAAGGATGTGCTGCTGGTGCCTAGAATTTAGTATAATGGCCTTGATAAATTGCTTTCTTCTAGGAAAGAATTGGTTGATTTATATGTTGTGGTTGAAGATGTATCTTTCCATTTGAATATCTGAATGAAAATTACAGTTGCATTTGCCAGGGGAAAAAAAAGATGTTGGATGTATATATGAATAGATGCATTTGAATTCTACTGGCTGCTTGATTATGTCTGTGTATTGGTTTGGTAGTGATGCTATTTTATGACTGTTTATCCACTTATACTGTTATGCAATTGCCTATCAGTTATTAGTGTTGGATTGATGGGATAAGATGATGGATCATGGAGGTTGTGATTCTGCCACTATTTTAATGAAACTAAAATTTTGCCTTTTTGCTTGATGGAGAAATTATACTGTTGAAAGAAGTCAATAACTGCTGCATTAGGCATAGTGGTGATTTATCATCAGGATACTGTTTGAACCAGGATATATTATCTGAATAGGCCTAATTTAAGTTTTTTTATAAGACTTTAGTTTGGCATATGGAATGATAAGTCAAAAAAAAAGAAAACCTGTTACCTTTATCTCTGTTTACTGGCACACTAAATCTTTTGCACATGCTGCCAGGTAGTTTTATCTTCAAGTCATCTTTATGAGTAATAGTGGCTGTTGATAACCGTGAGATGCTCTGACACATTTATTCTTTATATGGCTTTTCATTTTGCCAGGCCAATAACCCGCTCTCATAACTATATTTGCAGGGGAACTTGCATGTTGGCAGTGTGTTTGGTGGTGAAGATAGCATACAGCTGAAAGGATCAGAAATAACAAATGAACTCAGATATCTTTTAAGCTTGCTGACCCTGTGTTGGCATTTCTCCAAAAAGCCATTTCCTTTATTTTTGGAGGAGACAGGATATACTGAAGAAGATGTTCTTCTTCAAGAACCTAAAGCAGGAGTGAGTCAATTTGAATGTAAATAGTGCTATCTATTTATTGATCCATTTTATTTTATTTTATTTTATTTTTTTCGCGGAAGGGGATGGCTAGAAGTGCTCACGGTATGAACAGAAAACTCTCCCATGAATTTTGCTAGTGAATAGTGATGATTGATAGGGATATTTGCTGAAGTAATACAATGTGAATCTTATACATCCACTTTCCAAGTTGGATAATCCATGTGATGATGATGAATTGCACACGTTCTGATTGCCATTATTACATTCAAGCGTATACACAATATGTTTGCTTCATTCAATTTATCTATTCATGTAATTCCAATCTTTATTTTGCAGATATTGAAGCCAGCTTTTACAATTTTAGTTGATCACAAGACAAAATATTTTCTCTTACTTATTCGTGGTACACATAGTATCAAGGATACTTTGACAGCTGTGACAGGAGCTGTCGTGCCATTTCATCATAGTGTTGTGTATGAGGGAGGAGTCAGCAACTTAGTTCTAGGTTATGCACATTGTGGGATGGTTGCAGCTGCTAGGTGGATTGCAAAACTTGCAACTCCTGTGCTTAAAAAGGCTCTTGGGCAATATCCTGATTATAAACTTAAGGTAAAAATGCATTTTGGAAAATTTCCCCTGCCTTTCCTCATATTCTTTAACTATTTGTGCACTTAAAAGTAGATCAAGTTCATTTACTTCTTCTAAAAATCACAGACAAAGAAGGTAAAGTAGAATTACAGCTTTCTTTTTATTTCATGCTTCTGAGTTTGAACTTGAAGGGAGTAATATTTCTGTGATTTTAGTTTCTTTGGCCTTTTAACAGAAGTCCCTTCTATAGTAACATGTTTAAATCTAAGCATTCCACTCCCTTTTTATGATGCAGTCAAATAAGATTATATATCATTATTTTGGTTTAATATTAACTACCAAATTCAGTTTTTTCTTGTAAGTTTCTATTTAGGATGTTTGAGGTTTTGTATTGTTTAGTTATTTTTATCATCATTACAATATTTAGAAAGTTGTTTTCTTTGTATCCTGTTTAGTACTGATTTAGAATTTTCCTAGTTTGAGATCTTATAATCCTAGCAGGAGTAGGATTGGAATCATTCTATTTTTGGATTACTAATCAAAGTAGGAGTAGGCAGTAGGATTAACTATTAAATCTCTATAAATTATCTATATTCATAGGCTTTGTTTGTGAAAGTATATTAGATTTGAAAGGCTCAACGGCAACTCCTCCCCCTTCTCCCTTTTCTTTTTCTCTTCTTTTTCCCCTCTGCTGCCACAGTACTTTGGGTACAATTACAGCTTCAAAAACAACCAGAAATTTCTCTTCTTTTCCCTATCTAATAAGCTCTAATTCAAACTCTTAACCTTATCCCTTAAATTGGAAATCATAAAATCATAAATTGCTTTCAGTCTGCATCTAATAAAAGCATTTGTGGGTTGTTTCCTCAACCACTAAGTGTTTCACCTGTGTTTTTAGCCAGTTGGCTGCAACAAGTGCTTGCAAGATTACTTAAGTTGGTTATTGCATTGGTCATTTTCACCATAGCCTTCACCTCCACCGTCTTTTATCTACCCCTCTTGTATGGGAACAAAGATATAATGCATAGACCAATTCATGCTACCCTTTATTACCTATTTACCTACGTCAGCTTTTTTATTTTACTATGATGGGTTTTCCTGCTGAATATGCCTGAAACTTTTTGCTTCTGAACATTCTTACCTCTTCTCATTATGTTACGTGTCTTGTTGATCTTGCAAGACTTAATAATTGCTAGTTGCACTAGTTTTCTCCAAAATTTTCGTGCCAACTATATTGGAAATTTAGAACTTATATTAATGCAATTAGATTGTGTTATAATTGTAACCTTTGGTTGGTTCTTGACAACTAATTTACAAGCATTAATTTTTAACAATAATAAAAATGCTTCTCAGGCATATTTTAGTATCATATTAGTGGTTCTTAAGATGTATAAGATAATAAATTCCATTTTTTGATTCAAAGATTGTAGGACATTCATTGGGTGGGGGCACCGCTGCTCTTTTAACATATGTATTGCGGGAGCAGAAGGAATTATCGATGACTAGCTGTGTTGCATTTGCTCCAGGTTTGCATTCATTTCACATAAAAACCTCAGTATTATGGTTCATGTTGAATCCTTTTAATCCTTTCTCTATTATTTAATTATAGAAAACATATTTAGCAGTGTGAGCTTGATGTTTGTTTGACTTGTTTTACATGCAGCTGCTTGTATGACATGGGAATTGGCTGAATCTGGCAATGATTTCATTACTTCTGTTATAAATGGAGCTGACTTAGTGCCTACATTTTCAGCTGCTGCAGTAGATGACCTGCGTGCAGAGGTTATTTCCCCAACAAATTGTGTATAGGATTTAATTGTTGCTAGCAAATGAATTTTGAGGATTCCTAGGTGGATAATTTCTTATTCATGCATCTTAAAGGGGTAGATTTTTGTTCTTGTGTTTGGCGTTTCAGATGTGTTATCATATTTATTGGTTCTAGATTAGCGTTGGTTTAACTAAAGGTATCATTCTAATTGGTTCCAATTTTTCCTATAAAGAAGTTGCATTGTTGCATCTTTTAGATGAAGTTTACTTTGCACAGAATCCCCAAGGATTTCACTCTTTTTTCTTTGAGAAAATTTTATTTGCAAAAACAACTGCTAGCTCTTCTAACTCCATAGGTGCTGGGTGAACTTTCTCTCTCCTCTTTCGCTTGAAGTGATTAGGGTGTACTGTACTTATGATTTCTCCTCCTGTTTCTGCTGCTCTGACATATTTTCTCTTTTCAGGTGACAGCTTCTGCATGGCTGAATGATTTGAGAAATCAGATTGAGCGCACAAGAATTCTTAGTACTGTTTATCGTTCTGCATCAGCCTTGGGTTCCCGGCTTCCATCCATTTCAAGTGCTAGAGCGAAGGTTGCTGGGGCAGGAGCAATTCTGCGTCCAGTTTCTAATGGTACTCAGGTAGTCTCTTTTATGCTATAGCAAACTAATCTCTCTTAAAAGCATTTAGTTCCTTGGGCACTTTTTTGCATTTTCACTGAACTGAATTAGCGTTTCTATGGTTTTTGATTCTCCTTGTTTCTAGTTCTATTTCAACTAAGCATTGGGACCAATGACTGTTTGTGCCTTGAGTCGAGCATCATTCATTATTTGAAATGTGTTTGAATTATGTTTTTTGAATCTATAACCAAGTTCAATTGTGCAAGTGGCCAGTGACTGTTCATGATAACTTTCAATTTTGTTTCTGATGTTCATAGGTTGTGATGAGGAGGGCCCAAAGCATGGCTCAGGCAGCATGGACAACCCGTCCTTCTCTTCGCCTATCTTCATGGTCATGCATTGGTCCCCGTCATCGAGGTGCAACTGCATGTTCCAACTCAGCAGATGGAAGTTCACCTACATCTTCCCACAGAGTAGACACTTCTGAGCCTCTTATATCTACCAAGAATACCACAAGAGAGACCATTGAACTTCCTGTAAGTTCTGGAGAAGCAGAATGGACATCAGAAATTGAATATTTTTCAGATGAGATGCCTAAACACATGGATGTAGATGCTCATCTTGATGGTGGTGAGGACTTTAGGAGTAATACACATGAAGACCAAATGAATGAAATTGAATTGTGGAAACAACTTGAGCATGAGCTTTATGATCGAGCAGATGGCGAGGATGCTGATGTGGCAAAGGAAATAAGGGAAGAAGAGGCAGTGGCCATGGCGGAGGTAGGTGAGAGCGAGTCTGAAAGCACTGCTCAAGAAACTAAGGAAGTGCACAGATTCTTTCCTCCAGGAAAGATCATGCACATTGTTACCCTTCAACTTGATAGTGCAGAGCCAGAGAGTGAAGGTGATTCCCCTTCCAGCAGCGATTCAGAAAATACCCAGTCACTGGGCGAAGCTAAAGTTGGGATTTTCGTCACCCCAAGATCTCTTTATAGTAAACTGAGGCTTTCCCAAACTATGATTAGTGATCACTTGATGCCTGTCTATAGGAGACAGATTGAAAAACTAATTAAAGAACTCGAGCAAGAAGCAACTAATGATAACCATTATAGCAGTGAGACGGTAGTGTTATAGGGAAATGATCATTCATTCACATGGGAATCATTATGATACGGAAAATGGATTTTGACATCTTACATATCTGAAGTGGAAATGCTTTTTGATTTCTCATTGATCTTGACCATCGATGGGTACCAGCACTTTCATTTCAATCTTTTGTGAAGCCATTTGGCTTGTGAATGGACTTGATTAATTGCATTTCTGCGAGTTAGTGTTTGTTTCATTTTTTTTTTTCTAATAAGTTGGCCTGTGCATAACTGTTAACCTTTTTTTAATGACACGCATTTTCCTTTTTCAAGAGTTATGTGTCCGTTTTATTTAATTAAGTTCAGAAATTATATTAAATTAAAATTTTTAATAAATTAGAGTTTTAAGTTGGACGTAATTACAAAAATTGAATATTTTTAAATATGTTAATTAAAAATGTTAAAAAATTTAAATTTAACATTTTTTAATTATAAAATTTAAAACAATAAGATAAAATTTTGAATTATTTTAAATAAATTTAATATATATTCAACTAAACTAAATTTTTGTTTTAAAAATTTAGGGTCGGCTATATGGATTCTCTTTCTCCATTCTAAACGATTTTCGGTTAAATTCTCGGAAATGTGTAATGCTCTTAAGTCATGTTGTACTACTCTTCTCAAAGTCAGTTTAGGTCTACCCTTTCTATTTTTTCTATCTTCTAACCTAATGTGCTCTACTTGTCTAACTGTAGCATCTATATGTCTACGCTTCACATAATCAAACCACCTTAATCTTCATTCTCTCAACTTATTCTCAATTGGTACTACTTCTACCTTTTCTCTAATACTCCCATTACGGACTTTATCTAGTCTAGTATGACCACTCATCTATCTTAACATTCTCATCTCCGCAACTCTTATCTTAAACATATACGACTCTGCAATCACATAAAACATGGCCGGTCGTATAGCTGGACAGTAAAATTTTCCTTTCAATTTATTGATAATTTTGCAATCACATAAAACTCCTGTGGCACTTCTCCACTTCAACCATCCGGCTTAAATCCTATTACTAACATCCTCCTCACATCCCTCATCTACTTGAATGATTGAACCGATATATTTAAAGTGATTACTTTGGGACAGTACCACTCCATCTAAACTAACTTCTTCCCTATCATCAGTTCGGTCTTCACTGAACTTGCAATGTATGTATTCTGTTTTCGTTCTACTTAACTTAAAACCTTTTGACTCTAGAGTACTTATCCAAAGCTCCAACTTTCTATTGACTCCTTTTCGCGTCTCATCTATTAGAACTATATCATCTGTAAATATTATGCACAAAGGGATACTCTCTTGTATATGTTTCATCAATTCATCTAAAACTAATGTAAAAAGGTAAGGGCTTACAGCTGAACCTTGGTGTAATCCAATTGAGATAGGAAAATCTCTTGTCTCCTCTTCCACTGTGCGCACAATAGTAGTTGCTCTTTCATACATATCTTTCAACACTTGTATGTACCTAATAGATATCCTCTCTTGTTCTAACACTCTCCATAAGACATTTCTTGGAACACTATCATAAACCTTTTCCAAATCGATAAAAACCATGTGTAGATCTTTCTTCACATCTCTATATTTCTCCATCAAGCTTCTAATGAGAAAGATCGCTTCCCTAGTTGAACGACTGGGCATGAAGCCAAATTGATTGAGAGATATAGAAGTGTTATGACGTAGTCGATGTTCCACAACTCTCTTTCACAACTTCATAGTGTGGCTCATGAGTTTAATTCCCCTATAGTTTGAGCAACTCTGCATGTCTCCCTTATTTTTAAAAATAGGTACTAAAATACTCTTCCTCCATTTATCAGACATTTTCTTTGAGTTTAAAATTTTATTAAATAATTTAGTTAATCATGCCACTACCATATCTCCCAAACACTTCCATATTTCAATTGATTTTCCATCGG
>NW_026615122.1:0-42453 GCF_030052815.1 Hevea brasiliensis
AGTCAAGCAAGAGCAGAAAAGTTCATTTTATTCCAAACTTGCTGAGATTTGTTGAGGGTCTACTTAACCTTAAGCAGACAGCGCACACTGCAGGCCGAAAATTGCTGAAGAAGCTGCTTTGGGTAAGCAGTACCCTAAATAGACTGCCCAAAATGTGAATAACTTTGCTGACTTGGATATTTCTATACCTCATTTCCTATCAACTCTTTGGCTCTTGTCTATTTTTAGGGCAACTTTTGGGACCATATAAATGCATTATTTTCTAGTTTTTGCCACAAGAGGAAACAATAAAAATAAAAAGGAAAGAAAAATTACAGAGAGAGAAAAGGAGAAGGACGCCATTAATTCTAAGGAAGAGGAGCTGCTGCAACCATTTCTGGAAGCTTCAGAAATTAGAGTTTTGGATTCTTCTACTTGGATTTTTCTATTTTTAGTCCTCTTATCATGTTTTTCTTTACTTTTCAATTAATTTCTCTTATAAATACCAACACGAGTGAGTAAACTCTCTGAATTTCAGAGTTGGGAAATATGTTTTAGATTAATTTGTGGATTTGAACTGGTTATTTTCATATTTTATATAAATATGAGTTTTGATTCCTTTCTTGTGTGCTTGATTTACTTGCCTAATGTTGGTACCCATTGGGTATTGTGTTAATCTTTGATTGAAGGACCGAAAGGTGAAGGTCATTGATAGATAGTCAAGGATTGAAACTTAAAATTACCTAGATTTAGAAATAAATTAGAGTTTTAAGAGGAATTAATGATTGGTTATAAATCTTAATGGGTTTTAAAGTAATCAAATATCATACGAAAGTAGGTTTGATTATTTTAGAACACACTTTGGTTTACTTAAAAAAGATATCAAAGGAATTTAAAATCAATCACATTCAAACTCTATTTTCCCTTAAAATTGAAATATCCAAGACAAATCCCAATTAATTTATGCATAAACCCTCAACTCTGAAATCATTTTTATCATAATTAGACTTTGATTTAAATTACTTATTATTAATTTAGTTCAATTGCATCTAGATTTAGAATTTATTTACTTACTCTTTACCCATTCCAATTAGATTCATTAATTTACTTTACTCATTTACATTTACCATTTATTCATCAATCAGTAGCCCAAATAATCGCTTCATTCATAGTTTGGTACTCAAACGACAAATCCTCGTGGGAACGATACTTTACTTATCACTCTATTACTTGATACGACCCGTATACTTGCAGATACACGCATTAATAATTTTGCTTGATATTTTATTCATAATCTAATCTCCTTATAAAGAAATTATTATATGATTTCATATGAAATTCTCTATTATTGGAAATCAACATTTAAGATCATAATATAATATACTGACAATTAGAGTAATATCTTAATTAAGATATTCTGCTGAATTCACTTTTGATGTTAATTTATTTATTACCATTCTTATCACCATTGACTGGATTCTCTTGTGGATCAAGTCTTGCCTACAAATATACATCCATAACATCCACCATATCAAGATGATGAGTTAGCTATCATAAAAAGCTGTAAACTAATTAACAGTTTCCCCAAATACTCCAAGTTACGTCCAAAGTAATTTATGCCACATCAATTAATGCAATAGTTCCAGATCAAGTAGCTTTAGCTATCCAAAAGAGTAACATACATTCTGTCCTGTCTCTAAGCAGGAGAGAAACAAGTACATGCATGTCTCCGATCAGTCACTTGCATGCCACTAAGTGTTGACCAAGTCAACAAAGTATTTCATCTATGCGTTTCCATTCCTAAATCATTTACATAAGAGTGAAGGTTTTGCAATTAAACTTTTTTTTTGTTCCAAATATTTATGCAAGTAATTTCAAAACTTCAATGGAATTTAAAAAAAAAAAAAGTTCCCATGAAAAGGTTTTCAGATTATTTTATCAAACTGAAATCTCAAATATCACATATCCAAAATTATTAATGTCCAAACTTTATTGTACCAATACATCTCTCTCTCACTGAAATTAAGGATTATTAATTTAAAATAATGCAATAATTAAAAATAGCAAATATTAAAAAGAATTTTAATGATGCATTTGCACTATAAAAAAATATATTCACTATAATAAAAGTTGGCATACTTTTCTTTTTCACAGTTCCTTTCAAGTCAATATGGTGCCTTTCTAGCTCTTCAACTGTGCTTTTAGAGTCCTGGAGATGTTGGTGTGTATCTTCTTTGAATTATCATGTATCAACTTCATGTTTTCTTGTTGCTCTGTAGGGAAAAAGAACAGTAATGATAGAATAGAATATCAACCATTCAGGTTCCAAAAAGAGAAAGTCACAGACAATTAAAGGATCTTGGTAGATTGCTACAGCAGTATAACCTTTGAAAAGTTAAGGAAATAAAAAAAAAAAATGTCTCATCCCTGGTTAAAAGCTGGACACTAGTTTCAAAATTATCCATAACAATAAAATGGGTGGCATTTGAGCTCTGTTTTTTGTGCAGTGTATGAATATATAAACATGCGATTCATGTGCGATGGTGTAGGAACCACCATTAGATGGAAATCATTTATTAGACATCAATGAAGTCTTTAATCCAAGAGTTTATATCAGTTGAGTTCAGAATTCATTACAAGTATACAAACACACACGCATGCATATAAACAAGCAATTCGCGCACGGTTGAGTTGAGTTTGTTAGGTCCTTATACACGAGTAATCCAATAAATTTGAGTGTCTTTTTCTCTGAAGATATTCCACATTCTGTCAATGTCTGAATTGCAATTCTCTCGCAAGATGACCATGATACATGATAACTTTATTGATAAGAAATTCAGACCGCGTCATAATTCAAAATTATCATCTAACAACTGATGCAAGAAATTTTGTAGGCAACCATGCTAAGCATTTAATGTAAAATCTTACCAAACTTATCATGCGGTTGGAATATGAGATTTGAAGGATTCCGTTTCTTTTTTCTATTTTCTATTTTTGTTTGTGAAAAAATAAATCTATTTTATAGTATTTAGAAAGGAATGAATAAATTGTCAGATACAATAACCTCAATCAAAAGATGATTGATTGAGGATTTCTTTCTAGTTACTGACTTCATTTTGTTTTTGAAGTTTTCTAAAGCCAAGACAAACAGTGTGATGACCCTGATATGTCGTCATGCCAAAACAAAATCAAGTATGAAGCACACAATAAAATGTAATAATAGAAGAACATTCTGGATCCAATCTGAAATTTCTTATTTATCATTTTAAACATAGAAAATAAACACTTTCCAAATCATTCTCTTGGTACTGTTCTGAAGGCTCTAAGTCCCAGCCACTTTCACCAGTGCCTAATGATTTCTTGCACAGAGAAAAGAACACGTTAAGAAGGAAATATGATAACAAAAATATGTATAGCAGAGATGATAAGAGTGCAAAGTATTAATAATTTAATATGTTAAAGAAGTTATGCCTTTTGGATAGGGTGAGGTGGGGACAAATTTGCAAACACCTTTGCCTTCATGATTGCAGAACCTTTTAGTTGGATAAAGCATGAAAGTGGATCTATCAGCTGTTGCAGTTTCTCGATGTAAGGCATCTTGTTCAGTATGATCTGCACATGTCAATTAAATAAATCTAGAACTGGATTGTTTGGAGGTGAAAAAAAAAAGAAGATAAGAAGACAGGTTGTAGTGTTAATTTAGTTTGTGATGTTTATCCAGAAAGAGCAAGATGAAACCCAAAACAACATGAATAAAGATGTCATAGCTGTTTCACTTGACACTGATAATTAGAGTATTAATGATTCAGGATTACATGTAATATAATCCCTTTGAGTGAGAAGGGAAAAATTACAGTATATAGTGTAAAGAAATTATTAGTTATGTTTTCTGATAGTCTTAACTAAACAAATAGATGAGTGCAACTAGTTCTAATATTGGCTTTTCAAATGAAATTTGGCAGCAATAGACATTCTCTAAGTTATTAATGTTTCATTATATTCAATAATTGCTGAACCTTCTTCAAATCCCTTGGAGTCCCCATCTTCAGATGATGATCCAGAAAAACAGTCTTCTACTTTACTTCCTGTAAGAGGTGATGGCTTGCAGGGTGGAGAATCTTTATGCTCCACGATATCGTCCTGAAGTTTAATATGAAAATGCTAAGGCATAATAAAATAATGCTCCTGATTGGGGACCAATATACCATTAGACTATCATAACTAGACTCTTAGATAAATAAGGATACAGATGATTCTGTTTTAGCATTTGGGGAGTGACAATCTGCCTTTGAAGACCGCAAAGTCCTGAAGCTGGGAATATTTCCGACAGTAAATCTTCCCTCTGCTGGGGAAGGACCGTAAACAGTCCTCTCTATTTGGTCAGCTTTTGGTGTTGAGCTAGGGGAAGAGTTTAAGATAGGAGTATTTAAATTGAATGTTGGACTTTGGAATTCATCTTGTCTTTCCATAATATACTTTAAGGAAGGATTACCAAAATCTCCTTTTTGATCCTCATTTTCTGGCACTGCTGGACTGCTAAAATCCCCCTGCAGATCCACCCTGTTTGTCCGCGAAAGCCGATGCGAATCTTTCCTTGGAGATTGATGGGAATCTCCTTCTTGGTTTGTATTCTTCTGTTCAATGCACTGTCCTTTACTTTGAGGTGAAAAGCCATGAAAATTTCCCATTTTATCACTAAGTGAAGATGCTTTCTCAGTCTCAGCAGGTGGTGGCATTTCACTCCTATGAGTTACCGCCTGAATCTCATCTGTATTGTTGCTGTCAGTGAAGTGAATCCTATGTGGCTCAATGCCAGAACTCTTTCTCCTACCCTTCTTTCTTTTAGATATTGTGAAGCCACCACTAACAGCATCTCCATTTCCAAACAATTCTTCTTCAACTCAACTCAACTCAACTCAACTAAGCCTTTATCCCAAAAATTTGGGGTCGGCTATATGGATTCGCTTTCTCCACTCTGAACGATTTTGGGTTAAATCCTCATAAATCATAAATGTGTAATCCTTCTAGGTCATATTGTACAAACAATTCTTCTTCAAATGAGAAGAAATTCTTCTCCTGAAGTTTGTTTCTGTAACTGGATAAAGAGCTTGTTTTAGTCTTTACTGGTTGCACTTTGGTTGAAACTTTTTTCGGATCAAAGAACAAGTTATTGATCTCGTCACAGTATAATCAGGATTTTCAAAAACAGTTTCTATGGTGTCTGAATTATGAAGAGGCTGGAAAAATGCATCACCCTTTTGATGATGTGTTTGCTCCAGCTTTAAATTATTAGCACCTGCATCACGAGCCTGAGAATTAGAGGGCTGACTTCTAGGTGAATAAAAAGTTCCCAATATCTCCCATAATATCATTCTCAGAGTTTTAGTTCTTCTATCTTCTTTGTTATCCTCTGCCACTGCTTTATCAGACACAAGGACTTCCTGTGCAGTTACAAATCTAAATTCGTCTTCCCTCTGTGAGTTCCCATCCCTACCTCCCTTCCTTTCGTAGGTAAGTCCATCAAACTTCTTCTGCATGCCATAAGCAGAACATAAAACTGACATCTCATTTGCAAAAGGCTTTACTGAATGTGTTACTGGTGCATCCTGTGCTCTGCTAAACTTTTTCCTCCTCTCACTGGTGGCTGGTAAATTGGAACCTTCTATTGCAAAACCAAGAGTCTGTGAAGTTGACGTTTTTTGGTGAAAGGATCTAGTAGTAATCCATGGGGAAGTGGCTATCTCTGGAGCTTCAGTTTGTTTCCTTTCACTAGCATCAATGACATCTTTCCCCTTGTTTTTATTTTCAAGATAATTTTCTTTATTAGAATTTTTCCTTTCTGCGTAATTTTCTTTAATACAATTTTTCCTTTGTGCATTTGATGCAATAATCTCATCTTCCTTTGAAGCTTCAGATCTTTTCTTCGCCAGTAAGTCTATCATAATTCCAATTGAAATTTTTCTAGATTGACTGGATGGATGATACTTGCTGCCAAAACTGCAAAGGTCGTGCATACGATCCTGAAACATGTTTTAACAAGGCATCACCCATTTATTTACTAAACTGCAAACTTTCCTGGAAATTCCATTGCTTTCTGCTGCTTGCTCAATGAAGATTAGACAGAATTTCAACATTTTTTCCTTTCTTAATGAAGATTTTAGAGCTAAATTAATTTCAAGCCTTTCAAAGCTAATAAAATTTCATTAGGAAAGCAACACTTTAAAATTGCACAGTATGGAAATTCTAAATCAAATCAAATCAAGTTATGTATAGCCACATGCAGCTGACCATTCCAAATAAAAACAACATTAATTTCTTCAATTTACTACACTTTCTAATTTGCATATTATTAAAATAATAATTTTAATATTAAATAATTTTATTTGTCATGTTATTAATTCTTTTTTAATTTTATTTTAATTAAAATAATAAATAATTTTAATATATAAAATTAGAAAAATAATATTTTATTATGTCAAACTTATTTTTATCTTAATTAAAAAAAATACATGAATTTATTTATTTTAAAACTTAATTTTAAATTTATTTGGTTTTTTCAATTTTAATTTTAAAAACTTCCCCCACCCTGGCTCTGTTTCCAGTCAACATTCTCCCTTGTCCCCTCACTTTCGAAACTCAACCCCAAAACCATCATCTACAGACCGCTAAAGCTCAGGTGCTCAATCACAGAGCAGTCCACTACCATTTCTTCTTCTAAGCTCGGCGGCGAAACCCGATTCAATGACGGACATCCCGGGCGGACTGCGTGATTATAGGAATCGGCTCGTCACCAACCACCGCCATGTTTTTCCCAACTACATCGTCACCGAGGCCAGAGATCGCGCAGGTGGCAACATCACAACCATCGAAAGGGACGGCTATCTATGGGAAGAGGGTCATAATAGTTTCCAGCCCTCCGATCCTATGCTCACCATGGTGGTACGTATCGTTAGGGAGAAATAAGTTTCATGATTTTCCATGCAATTTCTATTTCATTTCAGTGATTAACTAACGTTTCCTGATGTCATGTATTCATAATTTTGTGGGCGGATAGGGAATTTTCAAGGGATTATCTGCACAGCTGGTTGTTGGTTGAATTAGTTGATTTTATTTTGTTATTATGGGTGGATAGTGGATTAACGGATAATCTTTTGGCGGATCCTAATGCACCACGTTTTGTGTTGTGTCTTAAATGTGTTGCAATAAATGACATACAATGGTTTCTATCCAAATGACACAAATCAAGTTAAAACATGGCCAGTTAGTTCGTTGCAATGAACAAGCTCTCTCTGACTGACTTAGAATTTCACCAATCGAAATTCTTGGAATGTTCTGAAGTTTATAATACTATTTGTTATATTTTGAATGGATTATGGTAACTGGATTGATCTAAAAATTTTGTTATGTGCAGGTGTTTATGCAGGCGATCCTTCAAAACTAAGCATGAAAGCAGCATTTGGAAAAGTTTGGAAGATGAAGCAAAATGGTGGAAGTATCATTGGTGGCACTTTCAAGGGCAATTTATCAAGAGGGAGTAAATGAAAAAATAAATTACCAAAGGGGGGTAACATAAAAATTATTTATCGAAAGGGGGTGGGATTTGACGATTTGGCACACAGAGAGAGAGAGAGAGAGAGAGAGAGAGAGAGAGAGAGAGAGAGAGAGAGAGAGAGAGAGAGAGAGAGAGAGGGGGAAAATTTCACTATGATTAGCGTATAGGTGTTTAGGAAAAATTAATAACTTTTTGAGGACTGAAATGGAAAAAAATAATTAAAAAATAACTAGCTAGCAGAATGCTAATTAGGGTAGCGATCAAGTGTTACCTTGACACACAAATATTCTCGCATTGATTGATCTGTAAAAAGTGGATTGACCTGTAAAAAAAAAGTGGACTGATCTGTAAAAGTGCCAAGCAGGTTGCTACCTAGGAAAGCGTCTGCCTACTAGCTTGAAGGGACTTATGTCACACCTTACTCCTCTGTAAGACATAATATGATCCTGTAGAATACCTAATGAACTAACGAACTTCATCTACTGATAACTCATTAAGTACCCTATAAATAATTTTAAAACAATTTTCTTATTTTTATAAGTGGTGAGCATTTTCTAATAGATATTAAAATGATTTGTTCAAAGTTTTAAAACTAGTAAAAATTTTTGTTCCATTTTATTTTTTCGCAAATTTTATAGAAATTTCAGCAGAGTGCCGTCTATATTTCTTCAAATACCTATAAAAAGCACTTCCAAAGATTTATCTCAACAACTTCATCAATTTCACAACAATTCCAACCAATTTTAATATCATTTCTCAATTTCCAAAATTCAACAATCATCAAAATACTACCGATTAATTTCATTCAAATTAAAACAAAATATTTTCATTCATATTTCATTAAAGATAAAATAATTTATATACATCATTACAAAAATTTACATTAAAAGAAATTCAAACTAAAATTTATTACAAGCTTTATATAACTCTATACAACTTTATACAACTTTATACAACTGCTCATAACCAATTTTACATGTTCATACAGTTACATACATCAAAACAGTTTCTACAATCAGGGTATAAAATATACCCGATAACTTCAAAGTAGGTAGCTCCTCAATCCTCAGCAGCTCACTGTGCTGCTCCTCTAGTCTCTATATCTGCGATAACAATAACAACTATCGCTGAGTACTAGAACTCAGTGGTGCACAAACATACTAAAATAATCTTTATGCGGAATTTAAAACATATTTATTCAAAAATTAAACTGAACATGTGATATCAATACAAAACATGATTTACAAGATTTTAGTTCAAATAATTTTATTTCAAAAGTCTCAAAACCATTTACATAAAAACACACAGTTATATCATGTCATTCAAAATAAATATAATCTCAATAGCCAGAGGCTAAGGAGAAGTCACAACACAAGCCTAGCTAGCTCAAATATATGAGAACCCATTCTTTTTCTTCTTCTATTGGCACACATCTCAACACTTCAGCCAGAGAAGGAATCAAAATTCGAAACTGATTTCCCCCACTAGTAATGCTAGTGAGGTGTTCAAATATATGGTCATGACACTGTGGTTTCAAAACTTATCTTAACAATTTACTAAACATTTATTGCCATTTCAAACATACACAAATAAACTTTCAACAATTCAAAGCAAAAGCATAATATACATTTCATGCACTTTGTAAATGAATTTTAAAGCATATTGATGTTGTGCACAAACCTTAAGTGAGTCGCCTCTTGGCCTTGACTCGATCCCTCGAGTTCTTTCCCGGTATTCTTTTCCACTGAAACACACAGTTTCACAGTGTTTCATATCATAACTCATTATAAATTCAAAAATAAATTCAAATTCACTTATATCTAGCTTTAATACGCTAAACTTGGCGTTCTTTAAATTTTGAATTTCGGTGTTACTATTCATGATACTATTCAAGTCAATTTATTGACTTTCTAAGGCTTAATAAGTATGGGAATTCCAACTTCACCCACATACCACATTTTGGTTACTAAATTTGTTGGTTTTGGTTGTTTACTCAAATTCTAAGTCTTTTAGGCAAATTTGTAAATTTTCAGTTTTGGTGTCTTATGTTGCACTATTTCATTGGTCATTTTGCTGTTAGAATTTGATAAAATTTTCTCCACAGAAAATGTTCCCTGTTGTCTTAAATTTATTCTCATTTTTTAATTACTCCAATTAGAGTTTTTTAGCTCAAGTTATAGCCATTTAAATCATGGCTGCCGGATTGGACTTAACCCAGATTTCTGGGTAAATTCTGGTTCTGGCAGTTTTAGGTTACCAATTTTGGGTAACTAAATGACTTGGTTAAGGGCATAATTTAGGTTTGTATTCTTGATTAAATTTTTAGGTCTATATCTCAGCTTTCCACTGGTAAAATTTCAGGTCATTTAGACCTTCCTAGCCCAAGTTATGGCCAACTGTTCATTTGGTCATTTTTATACAGGTCAGATTGCCTAAGTCTGAATTTGGTCAATTTGTTCACTAGGTTTTAGTCACTTTTTGGGCATGATTCCTAAATGAAAAATGTGTCATTTTGTGTTTAGTTTCATTCTCAATTGGCCTCACACCAATTGGGCTTGTAAATTTTCAGTGTTGGTCCCTAAAATGGACCTTGGTCCTGCTGCCTGCAGCATGACCCTAATCACTCCGAATTTAAACTTAATTCTAACACTTTCAACATACATCAATTGGTCACAAATGACCATTTTCATCTCAAACAAGGTCAAACACACCATTTGATCACTTCTTCAAATTTTTGTGTCACGACCCAACCTATGGGCCGGACCAGCACTAGGACCTGGGCCAGCCTAAAGCCCCCGAGGCCCGTAGTAAGCCTTAACTATTCATTAACCCAACTCTAAGGCCCATTTGGGCCCAATATCAAGAAAACAAACGGACAGAGTCCGGCCATAAAATGGACTTTCCAACGGGGAGTTTTCGACTCACCCGACCTGTAAACACAATAAACAATCCATTGGGGAGCTCAGCTCACCCTCCACATACTCATCAACATGATAATAAATGGGAGCTCGGCTCCTCATCCAATCCATCAAACAGACTTAAAATATTAAGTTTACAGTCCAACATGAATATAATATTACGGACCAATTTCAAATAATTATCGCTAACACATGCGGAAATTCTAGTAGTAATTAAAATTACACAATATTGATAAACACCTTGCGAGGTAAAAAGGAATGTTAACCCATTAAAATATATCCTCCTGTGTCCTTTAAAAATTTTTGAACAGTAGTGAGCTTTAGACTCAGATAGTAAAATATCAATCTTAACTATAATCTCTATAACTATCTGAAACTTTTGATACCTGTAGATTTAAATGCAAAATAAACAACATTTTAACATCATAACATCAAAAGGTAATTTGGCGCACTCACACAACCTGTAGTATGAATCATATCATATGGGAGCTGATACCCTATAAAGGTCTCTTAAATCCAACCTGGTGCCATCCAATTACTCAACCTCGGACTTCCACAGAATAACCAAATCGAGGGTCCCAAATTACTCAAGCCGTGACTACCCTCGAAGGAACGGGTCCCAATGAATTACTCAAGCCGTGACTACCCCGCCCTATCCATAGTCCACACCACATCACACGCACGCCAACGCACGCACACCGCTCCAAATTACCACAACAACATCCATGGTACATCAATGCTATGAATGCAACATAAATCGTGCCTAGAGTTTAACTACATAAATATATGCATATAAGTGATGCATGGGCATGCCGAACATATAATAATATCGAAATTATAATTAAAATTAATATTTTACTCACGCACTTGACGACAAATTATCGTGGCGGTGGGCGGAGGAAGAAGGTCATTCCAGCTCACCGACAATCATATTACATTTATTTAATACAACCTGACTCAATACAAATAAAGAAAAGACCAATTACGCCCTAAGTCGTGCGAAAATCCGCAGAGTCTCCCTATACCTAGGACCTACCCAACCCGCAAAGGGCTAAAAACGCACTTCTATACTCACAATCCATACATCAGCTCAATCATATCACACAGCCCCTCCCGCCCATCAAATCAATCATCCATCACAATACGCAAAATTTCAATTTAGTCCTTATTATTGATCATTTTTGCAAAACCGCCCAAACAAGCTCTAAAAATTATAAAACTTTGCCCGCGGTCCTTAGCAATATTACTAAGCTATTGCAAAAGAATCAAAATTATCTAAGCTACCACGAATATTTTATGGATTTTTAATCCTATTAAAGCACTAGAAAATTACGTAAAAACTAGGTTCGGGTTTACCATTGACGATTCCGACTTCGGGACGCCACGACGTCGACAATGGGGGCTAGCCAAAACCTCGCCCAATTCGAGACTTTTCCGCCACGGTCCGTTCGCCCAAATTTGCGTATCCGGTCAATCGTCGAATTTCCGCGAATCGAGGATACCTACACGAAGCCCATAACACGGGGTTAGCACATAAATTTTTCTAATTTTCTAAGCTCATTTAATGCTCAAATTACAACTGCGGTTCCGTGGGACCCACCAAAAACGGTGTCGGAAAAATTTGAAATTTATGTCGTTGCGAAGCTCTCGACGAATGGAGCGTGCTGGTGGCCTCGGTTTTCTCGTGGGATTCACGGTTTTCGAGAAATCTAGCCCAAAAGTCGAAATGGGCTAAAATCTTCCCGAGCAAAAATCGGACAAACCGCTCGATGGATTTCGGCGTTCTTGGTGTCTATGGAAAGCTCTCGCCGAGTAGATGATTTTAGACACAAGACCCGGTCCAATCGGTGGCCGGATCGGCCGGATTTGGCCGGAGAAACTGGAGCGACGCGCGCGCGCAGGGGAGGGGAGGAGAGAGAAAAGAAAGAGAAAAGAGAGGGACGACGCGCGCGGGAGAAGAAAAAGGAAAGGGAGCCGGTTTGATTCGACCGGTCCGATCCGGTCCGGTTCGATTCTGCCGGTTCGATTCGAAATACAAAATTTTGAATTTTTACTCTGCCTCGGGACCGAAAACGAGGTCCAAAAATTCCGAAAAAATTTCAGAAAACTCAGAAAAATACGTAGACTCCAAATATATTTTTAGTTTTGCCACGTGGTCTTTAAATTAATTTTTAAAAATCATCAAAGTTTATATTTTCGGAAAATCGAACCCGATTTTTAAAATCCGAAAAATCTCAAAAAAATTCCTAAAATTTAAATAAAATTAAAATATCAAAAATACTCATAAATAATAAAATTTGGGGTGTTACATTTTGTCTCCCAAACCCTAGGTGTCAAAACCCTAACTATACTAATTGTTACATTTCACTACATCAAAACATACCAATATCACTTCCACACTCATACAAGCTTACCAACACTATTAATTCAATCAAATTCATACATTATCATCACAAATCCTAGTTGGCCAAAATTTACTTCTAGTCCTCCACACTTGTTTTTATTTCATTTTAATCATATTTCTAAGTTAATTAGACTAAACATAAACACTAGGCTACAAATTCCAAGTTTAAATGACTAACCTCAATCTTTGATGTCCAATTCTTCAATTTTCTTCTTTTTTCTTTTTCTTTGCTTCTTCAATCTTCTTCTCAAAGCCCAAACACAAGGTTTTATGAAGTGGTTATGAGAGAAATTAGGGTTTAGTAGAGGTTTAAAAGTAAGCTTTAATGGAGTTTCCTTTCATGGTGAAATGAGAGAGAGATGAGAGAGGGAGGATGGCTTAAGGGAGAAGATGAATCTTTTTTTTCTTTCTTTCTTTTCTTTTTCTTTTATGGATTTATCCTTTAGGAAGACCATAAATTAAATTTTAATTATAATATTTATTGCATCATGCATGATGTCATCACTTTTCAATTTTTCATTTTCTTTTTTTTTTATTTGTTTTTTCATTAGTTCTTTAATTTAATTTTCAATTCCGAAATTTTCTTTTCTCCGATTTTATTTGACAGTTAGGTCAGGAGTCAGCTCTAGGAGTCAATTGACCAAATTGCCCCTCGCCAGTTCGACCCGGTTTGTAAATAATTTAATATTTCTTTCGGATCTCTAACCTAATTATTTGACCGGCTTAACAATTCTTTTTCATAATTTTCTCTTTTCCACTGTGTTCGCAATAGCCCTAAGGACCGCGGCGTCACATTTTATGGTTCGAAATTTGAGTTTAAATCGATTTCGCAATCCTTCCCGAGAAGGTCACCCATCGCTGTGACTCTCAGCTCATTTAACTTCTTGTGTTCTATTTTTCTTATTTATACTTAACTATTTAACAATTACTAATTATTTGTATTTAGGGCTCATCTAGTTGTCGTAGATGTGGTTCTAATCCCCTCAATTGTCCGGACTGACACTGAACACTGGAATAGTGAAATATACCAGGCTATACAAATAGGGGTATTACAACCCATCAGCCAAGCACTACCCATGGTAGCATCTAGCTGATGCATCCTGTCAACCCACAGGGAGACACTACCCTATGTAGAGTCCACTGTGTCCAGTACCATCCCCTATAACACACACAACTTGACCCTCACCCTCTATATAAATCTCCTTTCCCTCTCTATTTCATTTTATGCATCGGCCAAACATCTCCAAATATTGAAGGTATGTGTTTTTTTTTTTTTAATTATGTATAGTGATAAATTTAATATTAAAGAAAATAATTTTTGTATTAATAAAATATTTTTAAAATTTAATAGTGAAATAAAATATCATGTAATGATTGAAATAGTGTAGTTATGAATTTATTTCAATAAAAGTAAAAAATATATATATTAGTGAAAATTAAATATTACACTGTGAAATTTAAATTACAAAAAATTATTAGGTATAAAACATGATTTTATGTATAAAGAAGGTAATAAATTTGTTGAAAATAGGAAAAATATTATTATTAATTTGAATATATATTCAGAAATTTTTTGAGAGAAAAAAATAGTTGAAAGTAATATAAGATGTGGTTTTTTAGTTGTAAATAATGAAAAAATATTAAAAGTATAATAACTTAAGAAAAATCTTGAGATTATTTTTTTGTATTGTGTATTATATTTTTTGGTAAAAGTAATTAGGTAAAATATAGATAATATATTACATATTTTTTTAAGAAAAATAATGTATTATTTTTAGAGTATTTAAAATAAACATGAAATAAATTTATATTGTTACAAAAATTTAATTATGTAGTATAATTCTCAATGTATTACTAGATTTAGGAAAATAGGATAAAATCTTTATATGCATTAGGGGTGAGCAATCTGTTCAAACCGAATCAAATCAAACCGAACCGAATTAAATTATAAAAATCGAACTGTCAATTTTAGAAACCGAACTGAACCGAAATTGGTGAAAACCCGAATCGAACTGAACCGAACAGCTTTATTTCGGTTCGGTTCGGTTTAAACTGATCGGTTTAATTTTTGATTGATTTTTTAATTTAGACTTTATTTTCAAGTTATTTGGTCTAATTTTAACTTCGGTTTGAACCTAATAACCATTAATCAATGAAATTAAACAATTAATATATATAAAATTAAATATAATTCATAAATTTTCCATAAAAATAAATTAATTCAAAAATCGATTCAGTTCGATTTGACTATATAATCACTATTTGGTTCGGTTCGATTTAATCGATTTTTTTCTCTTCAAAATCGAACCGAACCGAAATAACCGAAATTTTTATAAATTAAAACCGAACCGAACCGATTAAATTTTAAAACCGAACCGATTGAACCGAATTGACTCGGTTCGGTTCGGTTTTTCGATTTGAACCGAATTCTGCTCAGCCCTAATATGCATTATTTTTTATGTGTAATAAATTTAGTAGTGTGGTAAAAAATTTGTATTAGTAAAAATATAAAAATAAAAATTATTATTAGTGAAAATGATATATTATGATGTTAAATTGAAATTAGGAAAAAAATTATTAAAAGTATAATAAGTTAAAAAAATATATATTGAAATGATTTTTTTTTATTTTTGTAATATGTCTTATATTTAAAATATTTTAATTTATATTATTATAAAAAAAATTAATTATGTACTTTAATTGTGAATATGTTATTTGATTTAGAAAAATAGGATAAAATGTATATATGATAATTTTATTTTTTTTATGTGTAAACAATATATTATTAGCAATTGTAATTATTTTTTTCTACTTCGTAAATTTTTTATCATGTAAATTTAAATTGATAATATTCACTTGAAGATACAAAAAAGAAGAAAAATATTATAATTTTTTTATGGGTGCATGTAAATTTATTTTGGAAGAAGTCAAATTCCTGGATATAAGAGACTTTTGAATTTGAAGGGATTGCAATTGATCGTCATTTTATGAGAAAAAAAGTCAGTAATTAGTTAAATTTTATAATTTATTTATATTTATTGTATAGTTAATAGTTAGTTTATATATATATATATATATATATATATATATATATATATGTAAACTTTAACAAATTTATTACAAATAATAATATTAAATTATATATTATTGAGCATATTAGTCTAATTAGTTTAATCGAAAAGTAAAATATATTAGTTTCGGTTTGCTCTCATACATTAAGTGGTCCAATTGTCTGAAATTGTATTAAAATTTTATTTCTAATATTTATGTTGTATTTACATAATATTTTAAATATATATTATAGATTGTAAGAATTGTTATTTTTTATATGTGAATATGTCAACTCCACGTTATGCTACAGTGTATTGGGATGACAATATTATTTTGGGTAATAATGAATATGATTATTGTGAGGGTATATCAGCTGTGTTTAGTATTGGTAGTAGATTAAAATATGCAAATCTCGTGATGAAAATAGTACATACAATTTTCCTAGTAGAAGGACGCAAATTCATTAAGCATATCATTTTTAGAAAACCCAAACTAAGCATAGGTGTTTTGAATTGGGCTTGTATGGAATTGGAAAATGATAATGATGTATCAATAATATTTAATTTCATTGAGCAAATAGGAGGTATGGAATCGATAAAATTGTACGTTGACATTTACTGATCTGATGGTAGCGTAAATATCGTTGATGAAGTCAGCCCATCGAATACTATTACATCAGAAAATCCTAAGAGTGTGGATGATGTCAATGACACTACAAGTGATGTTCGTCAATGTCATGATGTTGGTTAAAGTCAATTGGATATTGATAATGAATCGGACGATAGTGGTCACGTAGATGATGAAGATTCAGAAGACGAAGATAATTTTTCGTGTTACAGTGATGACATAGATAATGATGATTATGGTACTGATCTCAATTTGGTTAATTATTACAACACTAGTGTGTCAAACCCAATTATTCCAATTGTGGCTCCTTTACCTTACTCGAAAAAAGATTTTTTATTGTTAACTATTGACACATTCTCAAAATTGTAGTCTTCTTCACTTTGGGATGAGTCGAGCGAGTTTGAAGTTGGTATGTTATTCTCGTCAAGAGAGGCTGTTAAAAATACTACTAAAAAATATCACATGTTAAGACACCCTGACTTTTGCAATGAAGAGACCACAAGTAAAATATATGCTACTAGATGCAGTAATAAAAACAGTAATTATAAGTGGAGAATGCGTGAGTCCCGACAGAAAAGTTCAGATATTTGGAAAATTACTCGTTACAACGGACCTCATGCATGTTCAAATTTAACCATGTTAAACGATCATTGCAAATTGGATTCAAAATTCATTTATCATTTCATTATGCCTATCATTCAAGAACAACTGAGTATAAAGATTTTAGATTTCCAAGCTGAATTTAAAGACAAAATCGATTATGAATCGAGTTATAGTAAAACTTGGAAGGTAAGGCATATGGCAATTGTAAAGATTTATGGAGGTTTGGAAGAATCTTATGGTCGGTTGAGACGATTCATGATAGCATTGTGTAAGCAAAACCCTAAATCTCCTGTCCTTATTGAAGATGAGGAATTATTTATCAATAGTCATTTAGTTTTGGGCTATAAGATTTTTGATAGAATGTTTTGATCATTCAAATAATTAACCAAGGAATTTAAGCATTGTCAGCCTATTAACTCTACATTTTTGTATGGGAAGTATAAGGGCTGTTTATTTTGTGTAACAACCCTAGATGAAAATAACCATTGATGTGGCCCAACCGCAAGTGCACGGGTCTTACAAGTAATAGAGAAAAGATATCATTCCTACGAGGAGTTGTGTTAATGATCGAATTTTTTATATAAAAATTGACTAATTTGAACTATTTTTGAAATTAAAGCAATAAATTGATAGATATTTAAGTGTGAAATTTGTATATGCAAAATTGATAATCTATTCAACAATGTAATGATTTAACTAAATTTGTATCAAATTAAAATAAGCAAATTGAGATATGACAAGATTTAAAATGGCAAGTAATTAAATTCGATTAGAAATTAACAATGATAAAAAAGGCGATTCCGGAGTTCGGAAGTTCATATTCAAACTATTTTGTGATTTTTAAATTGGTTACCCAATCTTAAGAAATTTACGGGTTTTAAGGAGATTAATTCTTAAATCCTTTGAATACTCTTTCGAGTGGGACAAAGAGTGCCTTAATCAATCTAATCCTACTTTTGTGGAGTTGAAATTAATCAAAACCCATTAAGTTCCTTAATTAATCTGTAAATCCTCTTAATCTTTAGTCTATTTATAGATCTAAGTTAATTAAGTCCAGTTTCTTGATTATCTATCATAAGGTTTTCTCCTTTCGGTGCTTCAACCATGGATTAAGAACAATACTTAATGGGATCCTACACTAAGCATGTCATTGAGCACACAAGAAATGAATAAAACTCATTAAAACCACAAAATATGGATTATTCAATCAAAATCCATAAAATATCTCAAATATTACATCCCAACTCCAGAATCTAATTAAAACTATTCACTATCCATAATATTTACAAGAAATTCTGAGTTAATATCGAAATAAAACTTGAGTCTATGCTAAGAACTAAGAAATCCAATACAAAAAAGGTAGGAAATAGGGAAGAAAGGAAGGAAACTCCAAATCTAGTTTAGAAATGAAGAGGTGACGTTTTGCTCTGTTTTCTGACTCTTCCCCTGCTGCTGCTCCTCCCTTTTTTTATCTCCTTTTTCCTTTTTAAAATGAGATAAGGGCCTATTTATATCTTTTTTTCTGACAAGTAGCACTAAAATGGTGTGTTTGAGGTGTAGTTTTCATGAGGGAATCTTCTGCCAGCTCATTATGTAGACTCTATGAAACTGCATAAATGGACTGCATAAGTTATGCAGTCACTCATGAAGTTTTCAGTAGGTTTTTGGGCCCTCTGTGTGAAGCTGCATAAGCAATGAGTAAGTATGCATAAGTCATGCAGTGACTTATGCAGATTCAGTAAGAATGGAAAAATTGTTTCTTCTCCTTGTGCAGAACTGCACAACTTATGCGGCAAGTTATGCGCAATTTGGCCGCTACATACTTCAACTTTCAAACTTGTTTTTGACATCTTTGGCTGTAGAAATCACTCCTCATTGACAAAAATTCTTTTTTAGTCCCTCAAAAACACCATTTTTCCTACAAAACAAAGTAAAATTATAAATTAATCCAAAAATTGACAAGCATGAAAAACTATTGAAATAACTAATAAAATTGGCTAAAAGTGACTAACAATTAAATAAAATGGCTAGGAAATTAAACCTAAATGACTATGCAAAATGCATGTATCAAATACCCCCAAACTCAAGTCTTTACTTGTCCTCAAGCAAACTTTAAAATATAATGCAATTTTTAGGGGTGCCTTGTCCAAAGAGCTATGAAAATCACTTATTAAAGTAACTTAATATACCTTTGGCCATACCAGCAATCCATATACCCATCCTTCAAGATATAAAGAATTTAATGCTTATCCAAGCTTTCACCGCTTAGCCATCAAGTCAATTATCATCCAAAATTCCCAAACTAACCAATCAAAAGAGAGAGTTATACTCAAAAGAAATTCGAGAACAATCAATAGCCAAAGTGTCTCTATATAGAATGATGGAATTTAATGAGTGAATGAATAATTTTCCAATCTCATAGGCAAATTCCCTACTCCTATCTCCACTAATGTAGCAAGTACTATCAAGAGATCAAAGGTCTTTTTAGGGATGTAATGGGGCCATGGGGTTCAAAATAAGTTTAAGAAGAATAAGGGTAAAAAGGATTCAAAACATGAGAATATTTTCAATCTTGAAAACATAAGGTCCACTTCTTTTTTTTTTCTTTTTTTTTTATATAAAGAGGAGAGAAATACACAATGAGAATTTTCAAGTGCTAGCATATTTTACAAAATACATAAAATAGAGGGACACTTTGATACTTTAAACTTGTATCTTGTATTTTCTCTTGATGATTGTCCCTAAAAATGCCACCCCCAAACTCATTTCCTTTAATTACTTTGGGTGGATTTCTTTCAATTTGAATGACAATAGTGAAAAGCATGTATACTAGCACTTTTACAAGATGACAAGCATTTCTTCTCCCTTTATTATATTTTTTTCTTTTTTCTTTTTTTAATATGAATATAAAGTGTACCTAATATTATAAATATTTATTCTCATGAAAATGGTTGGAGTGTTTGGTTCATTGGCTAGGTAGCAATAAGGGTTTGAAGAAAAATTAGGAATATAAAGGTTCAAAGGGGTTTGCAAGGGTTAATTTTAATTAGGAAAAGGCCAAAGGTTTAAAATGAGAAGGTTTAAATCAAAGAATGCCTAATCATCTCTCTTTTCAAGTACAAGCTGGTATTTCGCCTTGAAAGATTTAGAAAATTTATTCTAAGATTGGTGAGACATCATTTGACTACCTTATATCTAATAACTCCCTCTAAACACTCTAATCTCTAAATGATTAGTTGGGTGGCTTTTTGGCTAAGAAGATATAGGCAATGGATAAACACTTCAAAACTTTGCACCTCTTAGGGAACTTTCAATCCACAAACCCAACTTAAGGTAAGTCAAATCACTCTCATAGGCAACTTTTCATTACTCAAGGGATTTGGCAAAAGATTTTATTTCATATGCATGATTCCTAAAAATGAGCAATGCATTAACTAAATGGAGGAAATCTATTTGTGTGCAATGTGTACAATTTCTAAGTGATATATAATGTGTATGTGAATGTGTTATGTATATGTATGTATGGATGTGTATGTAAAATATTTACAATATATATGTAAATGGAATGGGATGAGATGTTCCTATACTCAAAGTGTGAAAAATGTAGCAAAAATCAAAATGCACACCCCCAAACTCAAAATTGGACATTGTCCTCAATATCTAAGGTAGTGCAGCATGAAAACTCAAAGCAAAGAGGCATAGTTAAATTTAAAAGCAAAAAGAAAGAGTTACCTGATATAGAGCAGTGTTTTAGCATCTAAAATGTGAATTCAAAAAATGATGGTGATGCATAAGAAAGCTGCACAGGTTATGCAAAATAAATACTTTGCAGAACAAGTGCATAAGGAGAGTGCATAAGCTGTGCAGTATGGCATGAGTTGCATAAGGGACTGCACAGGCTATGTAGAACATTTGCATAAGGAGTTTCACAGCCTGTGCAGTATATTGAAAAGCTGCAGCATAATGATATATCAAGGAAAAACTTGCAAACACCAACAGAAGTATGTAAATATATACAGTGTATTGACAAGTATGCATAAAGGGCCAACAAAGGCAGTGAAAAGCAATGAAGAACCAATGGAATAGCCATCCAATTGTATTTCAAGAAAATAGAATTCAAGACAGACTAAAATTGTTTCAGCACATCTAAAAAGAAAAGCTCATAGAAGTTGAACAAAAGCAAGATAAAAACTAATATGATTCTATGGTTTTGCCCTCCAAAGGTGCTGCTAGAGGACTGGATGGAGCTGGTTGCTGCTGAAGGGGTGGTTCTGGAGGAGGTGATGGAGGTGGAGGTGGCATTCCCAGAAAAGCCATGAGCTGCTTCATCATCTCTTTTAACTCTTTCTGTTTGTCTCTGGTTTCCATAAAAAGATCAAAGAGTTGATCATGACGATCCTTAAGGGTATCTAGACCAGATTCAAGCTTCCTATCCACAAAATATACATCATCACTAAGCCTCTCAAGATAAGTGAATAAGGCTTTAGTGTTGAAGGGAGGAGTTGCTGTGGATGAAGAGGGTCCAGCTATAGATGGTGTTGGCTGTGCAAATTCTGTTGGGGTATCCTGTGCAGACTTAGTAGGTGGTGCAGGTTCAGTAGAATGCTGTTGGACTACTGGTGTAGGTTGTGCCTCTGGTTGTGCAGTGTCAGATGGTGGCAAACTGAATCCAGTCTTGGATAAGTGAGTAGCATCAAAATATAGAGTGTCTAAAAGTGCTGGTAGAGGATGCTCTTCCGGATCAAAACCAAAATGTTTAGCTATAACAGTTATGAGCCCACCCATGACTATATCACCTACAGATTTGGTAGCAATATGTAACACATGCTCACAGAAGAAGTAACTAGGAGATATTTTGACTTTGTGAAAAGCACACCATAGCATGAACAAGTTAGATTTTCCAACAGCACCAGAACTAGTCTCTTGGCCCAAGATAGTGCTAGTAATAAGCCTATGGATAAATCTAAGTGCTGGGTCTATTATTTGGGAGGTCTTGGATCTACTAGTATAAAAACTCTGAGATTGGTTTGTAATACTTCTCCAAAATTGAACAATATTCCAAACACTTT
Organism: Hevea brasiliensis; assembly: GCF_030052815.1. Taxonomy (NCBI): domain Eukaryota; kingdom Viridiplantae; phylum Streptophyta; class Magnoliopsida; order Malpighiales; family Euphorbiaceae; genus Hevea; species Hevea brasiliensis. Next base: position 22,204 of record NW_026615122.1, read on the forward strand.
TATTTGCTACCTCTATGCCGGTATATGGGACCCTAAACAATCCATCAATAGCAAACCCAAAGATACTGTGAAATTGGTCTAATGATAGCTCTCTATTTTGCCCCAAGCACCTAAATTTCATAGTTGGCTTGTAATCTATCTCATGCAATTTCAGAGTAGTAGAAAATGAGGGAATAAATTTCAAAACTAGGGCTAGATAAACTAATTCTTGTTTATGCATAAATTCCATCCAACCTAGTCCATCAAGGTAGGGAACAACATTATCAAACAAACCAACAGATTGGAGAGCATCTGCAGATATATACCTAGTGGGTTGCACTTTTCTGTCTTTTAGCCTCTTAAAAGTTACCTTATGGGTTGCATCAAGAAGAGGCCAAGGTAGTTTGGATACCTGTGCTACCGCTGCTGAAGGTTGCTTCTTACTAAAGGAGGGAGATTTGGCTTGTGGGGTAGAGATAGAAGCACCAACCCCTTGTCGTGTGGAAGCATAAATTCTGGGGTTTTTGGGTGTAGGCTCTGAAAGTGGAGTAGCAGGTGGGTCTTTTCATTTTGCAGGAGGTGGTTCAGAGGCTATGGGTCGGGTTAATTTAGACCGGATTCTCATCTTATAGGTGGATGTAGGAGGGGGTGGAGGGGTTTGTTGTGGAGGAGAATCGGGATTGGGGGCTTGCATTACTAGGGGCGTGACTTAGAGAGGATAGCCTTGAGGGGAAGGGATTTCCATGGTGGTGGTCAACGATGGTGGCAATGGAGGAGGGAAGAAGAAAGTGAAAGAGATAAAGGGGAAGTTAGGGTATCGGTCAGCAAAAAGGTAGGGGGTGAGAGATTGGTGCCGAGAAAAATGAACAGGAGGGAGGTTGTGAACAAAAACGACGAGAAGTGGAAGGTGGGAAAGTGGGGTGTGCTGAAAATTTTGATTTGCACAGGATGTGCGATTTTCTACATAAGGGGAGAATGGATGTGCATAAGTTATGCAGGTTCTTATGCAAGTTTCGACAAGAATGGGAAGTCTGAAAAGTTGGTCATGCAAAAATGCATAACTTATGCGCTCTCTTATGCAAGTTTCGACAGAAATGAAAATTCCAGAAAATTTGGTTATGCAATAGTACATAAGCTGTGTACTTGGTTATGCGGAATTCGGCAAAAATGAAAATGCAGGATTTGAAGTTATGCAAGGGTGCATAAGTTATGCAAACACTCATGCAAGTTTCTGCAGAAAAGAAAAATGGCAAAAATTGTTGCGGTGCAGAATTGCATAAGTTATGCTCACCCTTATGCAGATTTCGACAAGAAATGAAATGGCAAAAATTTGGTTATGCAGGATTGCATAAGTTATGCAAGAGCTTATGCAGGTTTCGGCAGAAAAGAAAAATGGCAAAAATTGAGACCTGAAAGCTGCATAAGTTATGCAGTTACTTATGCACATTTCAACAAGATTCAGATTACAATAAAAAATGTTTTGCAAGTTTGAAAAATACACTAGAATGAAGAAATGTAACCCTGTGAAGTATAAATCATGAGAAATTATCATAAAAAACACATCAATATATGCAGAATCCATCACAATTGCACCATACAAGCTTGTAGAAGTAAGTTCTGCATAAGAGACATTTGTGAATTATGTCATTTCAACTCAAACCCTGCAAATTAACATTTAGCACATTAAAGCTCAATAAAAATATGCACAAAGTTGTACTTATCCACAAAAGAAAATAAACTTTTCAAGTTATGACAAGAAAATGCAGCATGTGCACATTGAATCACACAACCCAAATAAGTTCAAAACTACTAAAATGACCCACTTACCATCATATTAACATGATAAGCACAAATACATAAAAGATACACACCCAACCTCAACAAAGAAGCAAATACCATATGTTGTAGACCCTTTTTGCTGAAAAATTTTTCTGCATAAGCCAAGAAAGTGTCCTGCATAGAAAACAATGAAAATAAACCAATCTTGGGAGAGTTAATGGATAAAATATCAGATTAAAAGTAACTCCCTAGCAGTGCAACAACCTTCATCCACTGAAATACATCTACAAAAGACAAAATTTAACAATGTCAAAAATTGAATTTGGGGAGATTTAAGACAAAGATAAAAGTAATGCAAATAAAAGTAAATCAACAAATGCAAATAAAAGTAAATCAACAAAAGCAAAATAAAAGAACTTGGGGTGCCTCCCAACAGCGCTAATTTATAGTTCTTAGCTGGACTCGTCATGCATTTCACTAAAAAGGAGGTGTGGGATCAGAGATCTTGTAACAGCTTGCTCCCTTTATTAAGTCTCCAGTTATGTAATGTTTCAATCTATGCCCATTAACTTTAAAATTCTCAGATTTTTCACTCCAAATTTCAATTGCTTCATAAGGAAAAACTTTAGAAACTCTATATGGACCAGTCCACCTTGATTTAAGTTTTCCAGGGAATAATTTCAATCTTGAGTTGAACAACAAAACTGAATCATCTTCTTTAAATTCCTTTTTCCTAAGATGCTTATCATGCCAAATTTTAGTTCTTTCTTTATAAATACGGGCACTTTCATAGGCATCCATCCTCAATTCTTCAAGCTTATTAAGTTGCAATAGCCTCTTCTCACCAACTTGCTTGAGATCAAAATTCAAGGTCTGAATGGCCCAATATGCTCTATGCTCTAGCTCTACAGGTAAATGACAAGACTTATCATACACCAACCTAAAGGGAGTAGTTCCTATAGAGGTTTTGTAAGTAGTCCTATGTGCCCATAAAGCATCATCTAGTTTGACAGACCAATTTTTTCGAGAATTGCTCACTGTTTTCTCCAAGATATGTTTGAGTTCCCTATTAGAAATTTCAACTTGTCCTGAAGTTTGAGGATGGTATGGGGTAGCTATATTGTGCACTACACCATACTTCCTCATTAAACTCTCAAATTGCTTATTACAAAAATATGAACCCCTATCACTAATTACGGCCCTTGGAGCTTCTAATCTACTTAAGACAAATTTCTTCAAGAATTTCATTGCCACCTTAGCATCATTAGTTGGAGTTGCAATAGCTTCTACCCACTTTGACACATAGTTGACTCCAACTAGAATGTATTTATTACCATATGAAGGAGGAAATGAGCCCATAAAATTTATTCCCCATACATCGAATAATTCCACCTTAAGAATATCATTTAGGGGCATTTCATCTCTTTTTGATAAATTTCCACTCCTTTGACATTTATCACATTCTAACACAAATTTCCTTACATCTTTGAAAAGGTTTGGCCAAAAGAAACTAGCCTGCAGAATTTTACTAGCTGTTTTAAAGATTCCAAAGTGTCCTCCATAATCAGAAGCATAGCAATGATGCATAACACTCTCTATCTCCTCATTAGGAATACATCTTCTTATTAAATCATCACAATATCTCCTAAAGAGTAAAGGATCATCCCATCTATAAAATTTTGCCTCATGCAAAAAATTTTTCTTTTGTTGCCATGTCATTTCTAGAGGTAAAACTCCACAAGATAGATAATTCACCAAGTCTGCATACCAAGGTAGTTTAGCAACAAGAGAGAAAAGTTGTTCATCCAAGAAAAACTCATCAATAGGGACTTCATCCATTTCTTCATCATCCAATTTTAACCTACTAAGATTATCCGTAACTACATTTTCAGCTCCCTTCTTATCTCTAATTTCCAAATCAAACTCTTGTAGCATTAGAATCCACCTAATGAGCCAAGGTTTAGCCTCCTTTTTATGGAGTAAATACCTAATAACAGCATGATCTGAAAATACAACCACCTTTGAGTCAATAATGTAGGGTCTGAACTTTTCCAATGTAAAGACAATTGCTAAGAATTCCTTTTTAGTTGTTGCATAATTTGTTTGAGCCTCATCTAGTATTCTACTAGCATAATAAATAACATAAGCTCTTTTATCCTTTCTTTGACCAAGGACAGCTCCAATTGCATAGTTGCTAGCATCACACATAATTTCAAAAGGTAGGCTCCAATCAGGTGGTTGCATGATTGGTGCAGTGATAAGAGCTTGCTTCAACCTACAAAAGGCATCCAAACACTCTTGGTCAAATACAAATGGTATGTCATAACTTAACAAATTAGACAAAGGTTTGGCTATTTTAGAAAGATCCTTGATAAAGCGTCTGTAGAACCCGACATGCCCTAAAAAACTTCGAATTCCTTTGACATTGGTAGGAGGAGCCATCTTCTCTACCACTTTAACCTTGGCTTTATCAACCTCTATTCCTCTGTTAGACACCAAATATCCAAGCACTATCCCTTCCTGAACCATGAAATGACACTTTTCCAGTTTAATATAAGGTCAATATCTGCACATCGCTGCAAAACTTTAGAAAGGTTAGCCAAGCATATGTCAAATGAAGATCCATAAACAGAAAAGTCATCCATAAAAACCTCCATTATATCTTCAATGAAATCTAAGAAGATTGTCATCATGCACCTTTGAAAAGTGGCTGGTGCATTACACAACCCAAATGGCATCCTCCTATAAGCAAAGGTTCCATATGGACAAGTAAAAGTGGTTTTCTCTTGATCATTTGGATGGATAGGGATTTGAAAAAATCCTGAATACCAATCTAAATAGCAAAAATAAGAATGCCTAGCCAGTCTTTCTAACATTTGATCAATAAAGGGAAGTGAAAAATGATCTTTTCTAGTCGCAATATATAATTTTCTATAATCTATGCACATTCCCCAACTAGTCACTGTTCTGGTGGGAATTAATTCGTTATTTTCATTTTTAACCACTGTCATTCCACCTTTTTTAGGGACAACATGTACTGGACTCACCCAAGTACTGTCTGAGATAGGATATATGATCCCTGCATCAAGCAACTTCAAAATTTCTTTTTTAACAACTTCTTTCATATTTGGGTTCAACCTCCTCTGATGTTCAATAGATGGCTTACAATTTTCTTCCAAAATAATTCTGTGCACACAAAAGTGTGGACTTATTTCCTTAATGTCATCTATGGTGTATCCTAAAACTTTCCTAAATTGCCTCAACACTCTTAACAACTTATCAACCTCTAAAGTGCTCAAGTTTGCATTTACAATTACTGGATAAGTGTTATTGGGGCCAAGAAATTCATACCTGAGCTGAGAAGGAAGTTGCTTAAGTTCTACCTTAGGTGCATCTTCTTCCTTGAATGATGGTTTCTTAGATTCGACTTTTTCCTTTTGTGTGAGTTGAAAAACTGGAGTAGAAATAAATGGTGGACTACCCTCTAAATGTTGAGCATATGCAGCCACATGAGGGTTGTCATTGTCTATGCTTCCTCCATGAACCAAGCAATTTTCAAGTGGATCTTCCGGATATCTCTTTCTGAAGTGTTCTTCAACCAGCTCATCAATGATATCAATTCTCAAACAAGTATCAGCTTCAGAATGATGCTTCTTCATGGTGTTATTAATATTGAAAACCAATTGATCTTCACCAACTTTAAGAGTCAATTTTTCTCCCTTAACATCAATCAATGCTCCTGCTGCAACTAGAACAGGCCTTCCCAAGATAATTGGGATATTAGAATCCTCTTCCATGTCCAAGATGAAAAAGTCAACAGGTATATAGAACTTCCTAACCTTCAGAGGCACATTCTCCAAAATCCCTTTAGGATATATAATTGATCTGTCAGCTAATTGAAGAGAAATGTGGGTTGGCTTAAGATCTCTCATATTGAGCTTCTCATAAATGGAGAGGGGCATAAGGCTAACACTAGCCCCTAGATCACATAAAGCTTTTGTAGAACACAACTCTCCAATATGACATGGAATTGAAAAACTTCCAGGGTTTTTGAGCTTAGGAGGAAGTTTCTTCTGGAGTATGGCACTACATTCTTCTGTCAAAGCTATAGTTTCATGGTCTTCAAGTTTCCTCTTGTTTGAGAGAATTTCTTTTAAAAATTTTGCATAAGAGGGCATTTGTGAAAGAGCATCAATGAAAGGCACATTTATGTATAGCTTCTTCAAAACCTCTAAGAACTTCCCAAATTGCTTATCAAGCTTGGCTTTTTGAAATCTTTGTGGAAAGGAAAGTTGTGGTTTGTAAGGCTCTGGAGGTATATACTTCTCTTCCTTCTCTTCAATTTTCTCTTTACCTTTTTCTGCACTTTCTCTTTCACTTTCTTATTTTTCACTCTCATCAATTTCTTTCTCATTTTCTCTCCTCTTTTTTTTTTTTCACTATTCTCATTGTTTACAACCTTCCCACTTCTTAAAGTAATAGCTTGACATTGCTCTCTTGGGTTTTTCGGTTGACTTGAAAGTTTTTCAAAAGACTTGGTACCTGAGGAAGATGCTTATTGTGCAATCTGATTTTCCAACATTTTGTTATATGTTTGCATATGTTCTAGCCTTGCTTTCATCTTTCTCATCTCTTTATCATGCTTAGTTTGGTTAGCAAGAATCTATTGTAATAAAGCTTTTGTGATAGAACTTTGTTCTTGCTGTTTTGGTGAAGGTGCGGAATTCATGTTTCTCTGCTGAAAATTAGGCAGTGGTTGCCTATTTTGCTGATATGAAATTCTTTGTTGCTATTGTAGTTGAAGATTTTGATTTGGAGCTTGATTTTGCTGATTTCCCCATGAAAAGTTGGGATGATTCCTCCAAGTTAGATTATAAGTTTGAGAGTAAGGATTTCCCATTTATTTGTTTCCATAATTACCAACATACGCAGCTTGCTCTCCATAGTCTACTCCACAGCTTGTAGTTCCTTCTGCATAAGCAACTTGTTGTGAACTTCTAGATGATGATGATGAACTAACCAACATACTTAAATCTTCCATCTTCTTAGCCAAAACATTTGTAAGTGCATCAAACTTTGCATTAATCATGTTGAATGGATCAAGGTCATAGATTCCAGCAGCTTGCCTCTTTTGAGTTGGAGCTGGTCCTCTTGGAGTACTCCAAAGATGAGTATTCTTTGTAATTTTCTCTAATAGCTTATAAGCTTTATCTTCATGCTTCATAATAAATTATCCTCTTGTTTGAGCATCAATAATCCCTCTAATTGTAGGAGTAACATTGGTGTAAAAATTCTAATTTATCATCCATTTTGGAATGGCATGATGTGGGCATTGTCTCTCTAATTCCTTCCATCTCATCCATGATTCATAGAGAGTTTCATCTTCTCTTAGTCTGAAAGCTGTCATTTGATTCCTCAATTCTTGAGTTTTTCTAGGTGAAAAATATTATGCAAGAAATGCATCAGTGAGTTGCTCCTAATTTGTAATAGAGTTATGAGGTAAAGAATCAAGCCAATCCAATGCTCTATCCTTCAAAGAGAATGGGAATAGCTTCAATCTTGCTGCATCATCAAATACTCCAAGTTGTTTTTGCATATCACAAATCATAGCAAACTTCTTTAGATGTGTGTGTGGATTTTCATAAGAATGTCCCCCAAATTAGGAATTCTGAATCATTTGCAGAACCCCAAAATCCATCTTGTAGCTATTTGCATCAATTCTTGGTCTTGCTATACTCTCTCTCAAATCATCAAAACGAGGAAATGTATGATCCACCATACTTCCCCTAGGCACATTAGCATTCACAACTTCTTCACCTTGGGCTGCATTTTCATTGTTTCGATCATTTTCAGCATTACCACCGCCAATTCTAATTCTTTCATCAGCTATGTCTGCTTCAATTTCAGTTGCTCTCAAGGCTTTTTTCATTTTTCTGGTTTCTTTCTTGTTGGCTCTACAAAATTTCTCAATTTCAGGATTAAACAATAAGGATGTGTCACTTGTACTTCTAGCTCTTCTCATAAAAGATTAAGAGTACCTAAAAAAGAACAAACAAACACAAAATGAAAAGATAACAAAGATAAAACTATAAACAACTAAAATAATTAAGAATTCAATCTTAAACAAACAACTTCCCGGCAATGGTGCCAAAAACTTGATGTGGCCCAACCGCAAATGCACAGGTCGTACAAGTAATATAGAAAAGATATCGTTTCCACGAGAAGTTATGTTAATGATCGAATTTTTATATAAAAATTCACTAATTTGAACTATTTTTGAAATTAAAGCAATAAATTGATAGATATTTAAGTGTGAAATTTATATGTGTAAAATTAATAATCTATTCAACAATGTAATGATTTAACTAAATTTGCATCAAATTAAAATAAGCAAATTGAAATATGGCAAGATTTAAAATAGCAAGTAATTAAATTCGATTAGAAATTAACAATGATAAAAGAGGCGATTCCAGAGTTCGGGAGTTTATATTCAAGTTATTTTGGAATTTTTAAATTGGTTACCCAATCTTAAGGAATTTACAGGTTTTAAGGAGATTAATTCTTAAATCCTTTGAATACTCTTTCGAGTGGGACAAAGAGTGCCTTAATCAATCTAATCCTACTTTCGTGGAGTTAAAATTAATCAAGACCCATTAAGTTTCTTAATTAATCTGTAAATCCTCTTAATCCTTAGTCTATTTATAGATATAAGTTAATTAAGTCCAATTTCATGATTATCTATCACAAGGTTTTCTCCTTTCGGTGCTTCAACCATGGATTAAGAACAATACTTAATGTGATCCTACACTAAGCATGTCATTGAGCACACAAGAAATGAATAAAACTTATTAAAATCATAAAATATGGATTACCTAATCAAAATCTATAAAATATCTCAAATATTACATCCCAACTCCAGAATCTAATGAAAACTACTCACTATCCATAATATTTACAAGAAATTCTGAGTTAACATCGAAATAAAACTTGAGTCTATGTTAAGAACTAAGAAATCCAATACAAGAAAAGTAGAAAATAGGGAAGAAAGGAAGGAAACTCCAAATCTGGTTTAGAAATGGAGAGGTGACGTTTTGCTCTGTTTTCTGACTCTTCCCCTGCTGCTGCTCCCTTTTTTTTCTCCTCTTTCCTTTCTAAAATGAGATAAGGGCCTATTTATATCTTTTTTTTTTTTCCTGACAAGTAGCCCTAAAATGGTGTGTTTGAGGTGTAGTTTTCATGAGGGAATCTTCTGCCAGCTCATTATGAAGACTCTATGAAACTGCATAAGTGGACTGCATAAGTTATGCAGTCCCTTATGCAGTTTTCGACAGGTTTTTGGGCCCTCTGTGTGAAGCTGCATAAGCAAGGAGTAATTCTGCATAAGTCATACAGTGACTTATGCAAATTTCAGCAAGAATGGAAAAATTGCTTCTTCTCCTTGTGCAGAACTGCACAACTTATGCTGTAAGTTATGCGCAACTTCTACTTTCAAACTTGCTTTTGACATCTTTGGCTATAGAAATCACTCCTCATTGATAAAATTTCTTTTTAAGTCCCTCAAAAACACCATTTTTCCTACAAAACAAAGTAAAATTACAAATTAATCCAAAAATTGACAATCATGAAAAACTATCTAAATAACTAATAAAATTGGCTAAAAGTGACTAACAATTAAATAAAATAGCTATGAAATTAAACATAAATGACTATGCAAAATGCATGTATCAACCATATATTTTTCATTGCATGGGCTATTGTTGATTGTGAAGACGAAAGGAATTGAAACTGATTTATGAAATGTTTAAGAGTGTTTATCACTAACCAGGAAGATATATGTGTCACATCGGACAGACAAAAGGGGAGATGTTTGGAGTGAATTTAAGCTGCTGTGTGCATAAAACTTGAGAATTTCATTCACTGCCAGGCACACCATGCGATGAGGAATCGTGTCAAAAGAGGCAGTAAGACGTGATTATTAGTAGCGTCCATTTGTAAAAAGTCACACACACAGATCCATGCAAGCAGACTAGGCAGGGGAGACAAGACAGCACAGGCACCCGACATGGTGCAGGTGTAGGTTGCTACTTAGGGTAGCGTCTTGTTAGCCGTAATTTTTAATTAATTTTTTTTTACAGATTAGTCTATGAGAAAATCTTTGTGTGCCAAAACAGCAGTTGGTCGCTACCCTAGATAGGGTCCTGCTGGGAGGTTTTTTTTTTAATTTTTTTTTCACTTTAGTCCTTATAAAGTTATTTAATTTTTTCTAAACACCTAGACGCTAGTTATAGTAGAGTCTCTCTCTCTACCAAATCATCAAATCCTATCATTTTTTGATAAATAATTTATATGTCACCACCTTTTGATAATTTATTTTTTCATTTACTTCCTCTAAGTAATTTGCCCCACTTTCAAAACAATCCAGGAAAGAAATAAAAGGCCCAAGCCTCCTAGAGATTTGTCCACGTCTGTTGAGCAGACCTTATCATTTGTTGTTTCAGTGTATGTTTAATTTCTGAAACTTAGCAGCTACGTTGCAGGCTTCTACCGAAACCGAAGGGCCAAACAGTAGGATCTTTTAGAAAGGGACTTGCTATGTTGCCTGATGCAATTGCAACAAGGTAATACTTCTGGAACTGGAATTGCATTTCATGAAAAGCAGAATTCTTCCACTCTAATTCTAGGTCCTGATTAACTGTGGTGGTGTTGCAGGTTGACATGTTAAGTAATGCTAGTACACTTTAAATATGCAATGGCTTAAAATTTTCATAGCCTTTGCGAAAATCTAACCCCTACGGGCGGCCTCTTAATTATTTGCAATGAAGTGGCAGGCAGTTGAAGCCAGAAGGTCCAATATTGTGAGGTACCCAGCCGGACACTGATTACTAATTAAGCGAGATGGAGACGCAACTGATAGCTTAACGGTTATTTATTATTGCACATATTAAAATTTATTAAATATATTTGTTTATTATTAAATTTATAATTAAACTTATCAATAACATAAAAAAAATTAAGTGATATATTTATGTAATATTGATAAGTTTTATTGCAAATTTAATAATAAATAAATATATTTAATAAATTTTAATAAATATAATATTACACTCGTTAAAAAAAGAAAAAAAAGAAAACCTAGTTACCAGTCACAGGCTCACAGCTTCACAGAGCCGCAACTGTGTCTGATTGTATTGTTGGCGGCCCTCAAATGCAACACCTTAAACCCTAGTGGAGCACAGCATTCGGCAATAGGCTGCCAATAATCAAGCTCTAGAGTCTAGCCTTGGTGAATTACCCAGAGGGCCAGCTGTCTAGAACTTTGAAACTCCTCCGCCTGTCATTACTTTACTGTTTATCAGAGAAAAAAAAAAAAAAAGGTTCATAAAGCAATTCTAGTGTAGGGCCAAAAATCTGGAAGACGCACCTTCGTGGGGAAATAAAAGGCAATCTCAAGTTTTGACTGGTGGAAAAATGAAAAACTAGACATGATGATGGAAGCACACAGCTGGGATAGAAGGAAAAGGATTTGGTCCAAGGAACAAACATGGCGAGGCCAGTGGAGAAGGTGGAAAAAGTTCAATGGGAGTAACTACAGGTTGAAACACGAGTAGTGGGATAGAGTCCAAAAAGTCTTTGGAGCAAGGGAAAGTCCTATGATGGCCAATCCAAGCAACAACATGGTAGGGGCGGCGGGAGACATTTACTTTTCTTTTTCCCTCGTTTGTTTTAATTCCAACTCCTTTCTAGCGTTTGTCCATATCTTTAGCTCTAAGCAAGATTTCTTGTTCCCCTTCACCTTAAAGAAACATGGAGCTGATGGAGCATACATATATATGCGCTTTTTTTGTTTTTGACACGTGAGGGCGACTTGTTGAATAAAGAGGAAATGGAGAATGCATCCATGCTATTTTGCTTTCTGTCTCGTCTCTTTTCCTTGTGTTCCCAAATTCTACAGTGTCAGTGTAAGGATTTCTCATCTTGTTCCCTACAGTTTTAAGACCATGTAATGCAAGAATCTGAATTTGATAATTAGCAGGACAACGGTTCTCAACCCTTCTCAACATTTATAGTTATGAAAAATTCTTCCCTAAGATAAACCAATATTTCCAAAACAAATTGAAATAACTAAAAGCTGGAATCTTACTGATTATATACATATATAATTTTTTTCAAATAAGGGACAATGAAATGTGATGTTTCATGTTTTTCTTGCATGTTGAAGCATATATATCCCATTAATTAATCTATCATATGCGTGTGTGGATATATACAATGTCACAAAGGGCTTGTCACTGTATGGAACAACATAAAGCCTCACCAGTCACCACTACCAATACAATACCCTTAATTATGAAACTGTATCCAAGGCCCTTCATGCGCACCACGATAATCTAATCCATTGAACATTGAAATCAGATTTTCTGTTCACTGTTAACTTCAATGCTGTTTAGAAGGGGCCCCGACTTCCAATGCCTTACTGTGTCTTACTTGTCTACATTCATCTTTTCAAGCCCATTGCTCCTAGACACCAATGACAATATTTCTACTTCTTACGTAGAAAAATATATTATCAGGAGATGCAGCGCTTTACTATTTGTGGGCATTTTACAACAATAATTGATGTAAAAGACATTAGTAACATGGAAATAGCCACTGTATTTGCCACATGAACCGCATTGAATCCAAGCTCGAATTAGAATCATGACAACCTAATTCGATCCTACTCTACACGTGTAGATGTCGGGCCAATGAGTTACATCAAGGCAAAGCATGGCCCCACTTGATTCTCATACCAGGATTGATCACACTTGTATTTATAAAATGGAACGTAATGTGGCGGCTTCTGTGTATTTCTCATCTCAAATATGGGTAGAGGAGGCTCTACTAGTTCTTCATCCTCGCTTGAAAGCAGCAATTACCCAGCTCTTACAAGTAGGTCGTCTTCTCTCTATCAGCAAAATCGTGACCTTAGCACAGATCTTAGGCTTGGACTTAGCATTTCAACTTCTCAACAAGGCAATCCTTCTATACCAAGGTACATAATTATATTGAACACCCATTTGAAGAATTCATGTATTTCTGGTTGTAGATTACTTATTTTTTTGGCGGATTAATCCAATGTTAGTGAGTCCGATTGGCCACCTATCAAGCCTATTCTAAAGAAGGCATTAGCAGCAGAAGAAAATGAGTGCGATAGTGCTACCTTCTTTGTCAAGGTTTACATGGAAGGCATTCCAATTGGCAGAAAACTGGACCTATTAGCCCATGATGGTTACCATGACTTGATAAGGACTCTTAATCATATGTTCAACACTAGCATTCTCTGTTAAGTAACTTCCTTCTTGTGATTCTTTTTAGTCCTGTGTAGAATTATTGTAGTAACAAGCTGTGCATTATTTGATCCAAAGCAGGGGCTGAAATGGATGGAGATGAACATTCAGAGCAGAACCATGTGTTAACATATGAAGACAAAGAAGGAGATTGGTTGATAGTTGGGGACGTACCATGGGAGTAAGTTTCACATTTTTACTTGGATTACTTTATCTAATTTTATCACCTCGTTTAATTATGCATGATAAATGGATTATTTGTTTCCCATAATTTTGTTTTGTCTGATAGGATGTTCTTATCCTCTGTGAGGAGATTGAAGATCACAAGGGCAGATATCTAATGCTTTTGGTTCATCCTTTATTATGAACTCGGTTTCTTTCTCAGCTGGGGATCATTGGAAATAAATAGCTAGGAGTAGTGCAAATGTTTGAGAATGACATGTGTACATTCCTAGAAAGTTTAAACTGCTTTCGCTAACCCGGACATTCATCGATAAGGCCATCCCTGCAGACAAGATCGTTGGGGTTTCTCCATCAACAAGCACCCCCTTTAATTTAGTGGGTTCTCTTGGGCTTTTCATCTGCATGGCAAATCAGGCTTGCCCCGGAATGTACTCTTGATAGAGCAGCTATAGGCATCATCACTCTGCTGCCGGACTTCTGGCTCCTAATGTGGACTTAATCACCAAGGTGTGGATTTGAGCTAGGATATTGGCGGTGACTGTGTTATTCTCTATTTGGGTTTACAATGCTAAGAAAATGTTGAATTGTTTGGGTTTACTACATGGGGAAAATGTTAAGAAAATGTGGAATAATTTTCATTAATACATGGAGTCTTTTTTTTTTTGTTTTAATTTTATTAGTGATTTGGAATTTGTTATTTTATATCTTAATTTAGGGTGTATTTATAGAGAGTTCAAACTCATATAAAAATGAATATATTCGCCTTTAGATTGAATTTTTATATATAAATTCATGTATTATATATATATATTAATTAATTTTGTATATATCTCGATACAAATATTCAATTCTAATATGAGTTTGAGATATTAAATGTACCCCCATAATTTATTGAACATGCTAGGAGTTTCCATACATTTATGGAGTCTAAATGCTGGCAGTGTTCTGGGCTTCAAAGGCATTAATTCTTGATTAGCAACACGATGAGCACAAATTAATTTTAGTTGAAATATCGAATTAAATTCATCTAATTTTATTTATTTATTTATTTATTATTATTTAATTCAATTTTAATTATTATTTAAAAATTAATTTTATATTCGATTTGATTAATTCAATAAAAAATAACTAACCGAAGCGAATCAATATTTCCCTATATGATTACCGTTTTATCTAGCTATAAAAGGCAAATTTCCCCTTTATAATTTCTTTCATTTTCATTTTCTCTTCTTTTTTTTTTTTTTCTCTATTTCTCATATTCTGATTCTTTCATCCTTAGAATTTCAATTCTCATGTATCCTTGCCATCGATCATTTACTCGGTTTTGCCTTAAATCTCTGGTTTTCCCTCCTCTTGTTTTGCTATTGACTCCTCCTTTCTCGTATCTCATTCTTGATTCTTAACAAGTTGCAACTTCGCTGCTTCTCAAATGTCGCAGATCACAGCTTCACTCTTATTCGCATGTTGCACCTCCTCCAGGATGGACCTCTATTCCCACTTTCCTCAGAAGGAGTAATTATACTCTCTACTCTTTGTGCATCGATTCAGAATTGCCATAGAAGTAGAACGATCCCTCTTTCCTGTATTGACCCAGAGTTTTCATTTTTACGTATTTTTGTGATTATTCCTAATTAATTGAAGATATGAGTTATATATTTATTACGAACATTAAATTGTTAGATATGCGACAATTCCTCATAGGAGCCACAGACTAGAGAGATTTGAGATTCAATTTGTGCTTTGGATTTGAAATTTTGAATTCATCTATCATTTCATATTATTCTGTAGGATTAGATTTGGAATTTGGAAATTGGAATGCGAGTTTAAGCATTAATTTATTTAATGAAATTATTTGCAATTTAAATTTTGATTTTGTACTATAATTTTTGGATGAGACCCGTGTATGAATATTTATTTGTGAAAGTTTCCTATATTGTGCGTTTGATATGAGAGAATAGTAAAATTGATGAATTAAATCCAACCCAACTACATGCGCCATAGCTATTATGGGTTGGTAGAAGGTGAGCCCACAGTGGGCCTGGGTATTTTCATTGCACAGTTTCGTTTAATTTGGCCGTCAACACAAAGTGCCTCGATATGGCTTCAGTCCACAGAGTGAACTGGGCTGGATGGTTTCTACTGGTCTCAGCAACCACATTGAGAAAATAGGACTTAAATAGTCCATGAAAGCTCGAAACTATCCCCATTGCTGAATCCTTGGGCGCGCCATGATCAATGGTTGCTCTTGTCTTCTTGGTTTGGAGAGGTATATTCATCGATAAATTAAATTAAAAGATGGAGTGGGCCTATTTTGACCAATTGGGAAAAGCCCATTGCAACCTTTCCATTTAGGCCACCAACTGGACGTCCACTCACTTTTGTGAAATATTATTATTTATTAAAAAAAATTCTAGATCATATATTAAATAAACCTAAAATAATATATATATATATATATATATATATAATTACTATATTTTTATGTTTTGGGTATTCAATAATCTCCCTAAATGCCTTCTCTCTAAAATTCCCTTCCTTATCTCTACCTTTTTCATCACTTCTTCTTTTCTTTACTTTTATTTCTTTGAATATTTCTATAAGTGACAATCTCTTTTTTTTAATATATAATTTTTTAAAAATTTTTTACTTTGTTCTAATAACTCTTATATTCCTATCTGTTTGAAATAGATTTTAGACAAACCACATAAAATATATCATTGTTGATAGATTTTAAATAAATAAACTCTCATATTTGTTCTTATTGATAAATCTTCAGTATATAGTTTTGTTGTGTATATCTTATTTAACAGAATTATTATATATTTTTGTTGGTGAGTTATTTTATTTTTTTGAAAACAAGTATTCTATGAGTCGAAGATCATTCATTTAGTATAAGATATAAATTTGAAAACTATCTAATGAGACTTGTAAAAATAATAAAGTCTAATAGTAAAATACGTAGTCTGTTTATTGGTCAACTTATATATAAAAACTTTTAAATTTTTTGTATTAATTTTTTTATATGCAATTAATTTTATTTATACAAAAATATAATATCTATTTATATTTCAGTTTTTTACTTTATTTTTAATTAATGAAATATATTTTTTATTTTATAAAAAATAATAATCTCTTTAGATTTCTATAAAAATATAAAGAACAATAAAAAATGTTAATTGTCCAAAGTCCTCTAGTCCCATCTCAGACCATTCTCAGCAGTTTCTTTTTTTTTTTTTTTTTTTAAGGTAAAACAACCTAATTATCTCTGCTTGTTTATTGAGCAATCACTTTCGTTTTCCACCGCCAATTCAAACCCTACTTTTGTCTTTGTCCTCAGTTGCATGCAATTTGAAACCCCTAAACAAAGTCATTATACTAACTAATTAAACTAGAAAATAATTACCCCTTCTAGAAACTAACATCACTGCCCTTCTCTATCTTTCCTAGCTGCCTAATTTATTAAAAGTTGAGTCAAAGGCAAGAAAAAAAAATTCCATTAATTATCAAAACTTGGATCACGGTTTCTACCCAAAAAAAAAAAATGGATCCCGGTGGCCCTGGATTTCCTGAGAACGATCCCGGGACAAACTGCAGATTTGTCAGAAGAGAATCACAGGACGTGCAAGCCTGTTCAAATTGAAACTGAATTTGTTCACAGATAACTGAAAGCAACGCAACCAACTTGCTTCTTTACTTTGATCATAAAACTTGTAACTCTGAAATGTAAACTTTATCAAATACTTTTTTTCCCCTTCCCCATTAATAGCTTGATGGCTTAGCTAACCAAGATTATAAGCTAATCAGTTGGCTAATTTATTAGGGGGTAGGTAATGAAAGTCACTCTCATTGAGAAAAGTAGCAAAGCCAAAAAGGAAAGGACCCCATTAAAAATGACTCAAAGAAAGAATAAATAAAGGGATGGTTTTTAAAGTCTATAGGCTTGAAAGTGAGAATACATGCAACTTGCTCTTCTTTTATCTCTCAAGTCTACAAGCTTGAAAATAAGTATGCCATCTAGTTGATAAATGATATCTTCCTATTCTTCTTCTTCTTGTTGTTGTTCTACCCTGATGAGGTCGCTTCTTTTTCAAACCTGTGAAGAAGGCAATGGCCCATTCGCGAAAGCTGACACCGCCTTGCACTGGGGACCCAGTGTAAACGTGAGTTTTTAGGAAAAAGTCACCTCCCTTATTGTTCATGGATAAAGACAAGAGAACTAATACGGAAGGAAAAGGAAAAGCATTTCTTTGTCAGTTTCCATCACTTTGGATGAGTTTAACACGGAACCGTTTCCCAAAACCCTACCTTTTTCTATCCTTTTATTTTTGTCTTCTTTCTTCCTCCATCTTATTTTATTTTTTAAACATATTCTCTTTAATAAATTATTAATAACAAAATTCAATCGATGAAAGATTATAAGTCTATTTTACAAAAAAAAAAAAAAATCATTCATTTGAAAATAATGAGATTTTAATCCTACGGCTACGTCCACCCTTCAATGTTAACCAACTAAGCTATCTTATTAATTGATTCCTTCTTCCTCAACTAGAAATATGCCTTTCTATTGATTTTATTCTATTTATATAATCTGCCATTTTATTTATTTTTTCTAAGCAATTAGGTTATAATTTTTTTTTTAAATTACAAGTAGGACAAGCTTTATTAAACAAACAGCTGCTTATTTTCTATTACTTGATCCCATTAGTTAATTCATTTGTTTATCAAATTATTACTTTAATTTTTGTATTTTTCCATGTATATTGAGAAATATAAAAGAAAAGAAAAAAAAAACTTTGCCTAATTTTATTTCCACTATAAATATAATGGAGTGCAGCAAATTTTTTTTTAGTAAGGGGATTGGAAGAGTAAAGATTCGAGTTTGACACCTGCCAAATGAGTGATATATCTTTAATTACTAAACTAAGGACGTGTTTGGTTTAACTGTTAAATGTAACTGATAGCTGTTACTGTTAGCTGATAGCTGATAATTGATAGCTGATGATAGATGTTTTATGTTAAGTGTTTGGTAAAATTATATTTAGTTGTTGCTGTTAATATGTGAAATGACTAATAAGAGTATATATTATATAATTTATTTTATTATTTAAATAAATATAAAATTATAAATTTATTACATTATATTATTTATTTTATTATTAAATTAAATATATAATTATTAAATTAATATATTATATTATTTAAATAAATATATAATTATTAATCTTTTATATTATATCATTTATTTTATTATTGAAATAAGAAAATAATTATTTTTTAAGATAATTAAATAATTTTAAAAATATAGATAAAATAATAAAATAATTATTATTGTTAATAGAAAAATTTATAATTAATTTTAAGTTTTTAAATATAAATAAATATTTTATATTTTATTTTATTAATAAAAAATATTTTAACAAAATTAAAATACGTTAATTAAAATGTTAAAATTATAAATAAAAAAATAAAAATATTAATAATATTAATTTTTAAGTTAAATAAAAAAGGATAATATGGTCAAAATAAAAAATAAAACCAAATCAGCTATCAGCTGATGAGAAACAGCTCTAAAAATAGAGCTGATACAACTGCAGCTGATGGGTATCATATTAGTTGCTCATCAGTCATCAGCTCTATTTTTTTTAGCTTGCTAAACACTATAATTTACCTGTTTGGGTGTCTATTAGCTATTAGCTACACCCAACAGATAAACCAAATGCCCCATAAATCAAACTAAGTGAAGTAAGGGAGAGCAGAATTCAGTTTAAACCAAAAAATTAAACCGAACTGAGTCAATTCTGTTCAATCGATTTGTTATTAAAATTTAATCAGTTCGGTTTGATTTATAATTTTTGATTAATCAGTTCGGTTCGGTTATTTTCACAAAAAATAAAAAAAATCGAACCAAACCGAAATTATTAATATTTATATATATATCAAGGAAAATCAAAGAAAACTAAACCGAACCCTAAGATTTTTGAGTTTTGATTTCTAATTTTTTTTGTTTTTATGTTTTTGTTAGTTAGATTTAATATTGAAAATATGAAATTTTATAAAATTCAGTTTGATCGGTTTAAAATCGAACCGAACCGTTATTTATTGATTTGGTTCGGTTTGATTTTCTCTTATTAATCGGTTTGGTTTGATTTTTAAAATTTTTTATTTTTAATTTTCGGTTTTATTGGTTCAGTTCGATTCGAAACCGAACTGACCGTTTGCACACCCCTAAGGTGAAGTGCAGCATTTTAACATAATATATAGATAGTTGCTATAAATTAACATTTTTATAGATAGTGTATATTGCACAATATTGAGTATTGACTGATGTTAAGTCATGGTTTTGCATCAATTAAATTGACTTTAGGTATATATATTACTCATATAATATGCTAGCTGTGGCTCCATTATTTCTATTACAAATTTTCGGTCATGAACGCATAGTTGAAACATGCAATGTAGGGAAAAGCTTTGAGGTGGGAGCTATGAATTCTCTGCATCGCACCACATAACTAGACACATACCTAGTTGATATTTCTTAAATATAATTAACAAGATAAATAGAAAACAAACTTTACATTAATAATTTTTCTTGGTATATAAATAAATTTTACATTATTATTGCTGAAAATAAGAGAAGAAATAAATAATATATAGTTCTTCCTCTTATGAATAAAAAGATGTGATCAATTATAACATTAAAAAAAACTAATGGGTAAATAAAGTCCTAACTCCTAAGCCATGGACGAATGCAAACGTAACTTGACCTTAAATCTTGAGGCTAAACTTAAAAGCCACAAAAATGAATATTTAGGGTAGAATAGACAGAGCATATAACACGGGATGCTTGGGTTAGGAGTCTGTGGGACTAAACGTGGGACAAAGGCGAGAGAGAGAGAGAGAGAGAGAGAGAGAGAGAGAGAGAGAGAGAAAGAGAGAGGGTGATATGCCCTAGTGCTTGGGTCATTCAAACATAGCTTTCTTT
>NW_026615123.1:0-42356 GCF_030052815.1 Hevea brasiliensis
GAACAAAGCATTTGTTGAGAAATGTGGCATCTCTACTTATCACAACCTTTTGTGAAGTATGCAAATAAAAATAATATCCAAAACTATCTTTTGGATATCCAACAAATCGACCTTTTCTCGATCGGTCTCCAATTTATCGGTGTTCGCCTTTTGATATAAGCTGGACAACCCCAAATCTTAACATGCTTAAGACTTGGTTTTCTTCCATGCCATATCTCATAAGGTGTGGAAGAAACTGATTTTGATGGAATCCTATTCAAAATATACAAAGCTGATTCTTATGCAAATCCCCAAAAGAAGATTGGCATATCAGTATAGGTCATCGTACTACGTACCATATCCAATAGGGTATGATTTCTCCTTTCAGATACACCATTCAGTTGTGGCATTCCTGGAAGAGTCAGCTGAGAAACAATGCCATGCTCTCTCAAGTATTCATCAAATTCAGTACTCAAATATTCACCTCCACGATCTGATCGAAGAGCTTTAATATTTTTTCCTGTTTGATTTTCTACTTCAGATTTAAATTCTTTGAACTTTTCAAAAGATTCATGTTTGTATTTCATCAAATACAAATACCCAAACCTTGATTTATCATCAGTAAAGGTAATAAAATAATGAAAATCCCCTCTAGCCATTTCTTTAAATGGACCACATACATCACTATGTATTAGTTCCAAAATATTTTCAGCTCTTAGCCCTTGTCCAACAAAGGGTGATCTAGTCATTTTGCCTTGAAGGCAAGATTCACAAGTTGGAGTAGGCTCAGAGCCCAATGAGGATAGAATCCCCATTTTCTCTAATTTTGCAATCCTATCTTCTGCAACATGACATAACCTTAAGTGCCAAGTATATTTTGAACTTGAGTTGGTTTTCACCATGGCATTGCTTTCATTTAGATTGCTACACTCGCCGGTGGAAACACTTTCATCGGGCAATGGAAACACTTTCTGTTGGCGGTGGAAACACTTTCCTTTGCCTCCATCGACTTTAGTCTTACTTTTACTGTTTAGCTATTTTCTTGGAAGGACCAGAATCTGAGGTTTCTTTTTCTTATTGCCTTTCTTCTTGTTGGACTTTCCAGTGAGAAGAAGATGCAACAAAGCTACCTCTTTTTCTTTATTGCACGGCATATTCTTTTGGGCAATAACCAGCATGTTGAGTAATTCTAAGGTGCATTCTGTTTAGTCATATGGAAATTTGTCACAAAATTCCCAAAGACTCGGGAAGGACTCAAGGATCAAATCCATTTGTAGTTGGAAATCCATGTTGAAGTCAAGATGTTCCAAGCTGCTCAATCACCAATCATCTTGTGGACATGATCCCCAACATTACATCCCTCGGACATCCTCATACTGAATAGGTCTAAATATCTCATACCTAGCATTCTGCTGTGCTCACCATACAACTCTTGTAGGTGAAGGAGGATCTCACTAGCACTCTGCATGTTCTCATGTTGCTTCGTAACTCATTACTCATGGAAGCAAGCATGTAACACTTAGCTCTCATATCATGCTCCTTCCACTTGTCCAAAGTATCATGTTCCTCTTGTGTGGCCTCTGGAGGTAAGGGACCAGAACATTTGAATCTAGAACATATCCTATATGTTCAAGGTTCAAGACAAGTTTCAAATTTCTTAGCCAATCAGGATTAGGTCTGTCAACCTATTGCGATCAAGTATGCTTGCAAGGATATTGGATGGTGGTGGTTGTTACGTGCTCATTATTATCGGAAAATTAATTGCGAAATAACCAGTTAATTAGTAAATGTATCATGTAATTAACCAAATATGATTATGGTCTTTTAATCAAATTGGTCCTCCCACTAACTTAGCGAATCCTACACTTCCAAAGTAAGCGGAAATCCTAGTTGGATGGATTTCTAGTGGGTGATTGAATTCTTATAATTCTATTGATCATCCTCGGTACATCCATTATTGGAATTACAATAAACTATAAGTGAGCAACTCCTTGCCCATCACATCTCATGTGAGGTTCAATCCTTTTACTAGCCCCTAATGCTCAAAATCTCGGTACATCCAATATTGACTTATCTTGCATTAGTTAAGTTGATCCCATTGAGCGATAATTATGCAAATAATTTTAATGTCCTCAGTACATCCAATATTGGCCACCAAACCATTTACATATTTACAACATCTCATGCTTAACAATTATTCTTAAGAAAATCTCTTAAATTAATTGCATCTCATGCAACTATTTAAAATTTCTTAAAATAATTGCCCCAATGGAGGGCTTATGTTATAATTACTTTAATTATAGCATTTCCAACTTAATCATTTGTTTGGAAGATTTTATAGCCATCCTAATTACTATTAAGGTCTCACTTTGCACATTATCCAGTTAGCATGCATATATCCTAGAATTGCAGACATTCCCATACATCTCATGCATTCATGGATAAGCGATAAATATGGTATGATCATGGACTTTCTAAGGGATTCAATTCGAGCCACTAAGAATTGAATCGGGCATTCCTAGGTGCATTTCATTCATTCATTTTACAAGAGTTGCTGAAGGAGTACATAATCAACACTTGATATTAATTCCTCCCACTGGTCCCACCAATGCTCTTGACCTCCTTGAACTTCTTGCAATCCAATATTACATAGTAATCCTTGGCATACCAAGCGAATATACAAGAACTTAAATAAATGAAATTACAACCCAAAAAATATTACAAACTTAATAATACATGCCCAAAATAAATTAAATTAAATTAATTAATTTACAATACCAAATAAACATAAAAGAAATAAATCCAATCACATTGGTCTTTTATAGTCCATGATCATCCATCATGCATATCACTATTTAACAATTAAATAAAACATACATTCTTAAATTAAATTGAATATCTCATATTCAACTTAAAATTCCAGATTTGAATATGATTCAAATAAATTTAAAAATTCAGATTTGAATCTCATTCAAACAAATTTAAAATTCATATTTGAATCACATTCAAACAACTTCAAAAATTCAGATTTGAATCACATTCAAACATTTTTAAAAATCAGATTTGAATCACATTCAAATATTTTTAAAAATCAGATCTGAATTTTATTGAATCAATTTTAAAAATCAGATTTAAATATGATTCAAACAACTTTAAAAATTCTGATTTGAATCTCATTTAAAAAACTTCTTAAATTCAGATTTGAATCACATTCAAACATTTTTAAAATTCTGATTTGAATCATAATTTAATTGTGTGATTAAAACAACTAATTAAACAGTTTAATTAGTCAAATAATAGTCCTTAGATAATAAAACAATTGCAGAATTAAAAGCCAAACATTGAACCACCCAAGGAACCATTGTTGTAGCCACCAATGGTGGCTTCACCATGTGTGACGCCACATCTCATGATACAACCAGCATTGTTTCTATTTATCTCTTGATCATACAAACAATTAAATTATATAATAAACTATCTAAATGGAAAATATAGTGTCTATGATACCAATTGAAGGCAGGCGTGAAAAACACAAGTTTATACCATTGAATTCAAAAATTTTCACCTAGTGTCACATGCACCATGCAAGAGAGATTTATATCTAATTGATTTCAATGATAAACAACATATTAAAACTCTATTAATATGGTTTTGGATCTGTATTTGCCATTTAAGATTTTAAAATAAATCAAATTAATATTAGAACCCTAGATTAAATCAAGACCGATTACACTCACCTCTTGATGTCTTTGCAGCGTGTAGGCCTTTGAGATTCGTCTTCAGGACACCAGATGTTGTCCCTCTAGCTTGTCCACAACAAGAACACCTATGGCAGCCCTTGAACAGCTTCTAAAGCCTTTTCTATTAATTAGAAATTCAAGTTCTGCCTTTTAAGAGATTAGAGATGTAAACAGGACACTAGAAACAATTTCTAGTGTTCTTAATTCAAGAGATTGATGGCTAATCTCTTTGAATTGATGAGAGATGAAGAGAAATAGCTGGAGAGGCTCAAAGTGGCGTGACATATGAGAGGAGAGGCTGCTGGTTATGTTTTCTTTTCATAACCACACTTAAATAGCTAGGTTAACACATTAAACCCTTGCCACATGTCACCCTTTGATTAGCTCTAGGTTTAAGTGACCCAATCACATTGTGCCAAGTGTCAAACCTATATTTAATCTTGATTTTAATCATCTTACATGATTAAAAAAACATTTGGCAAGCTTATGTGTTATGCCATGTGTCACCATCTCATGGTGCCACGTGTCACACCGCAAAATGACCAAAATGCTTACGTGTCTTAATTTTGAGTTCTTAACCCAAAATAATTATTTTCTTCTTCTAATTAATTTATATCAAATATAAATTAATTAATTAATCTCTATTAATTAATTTCTCATTAATTAAATTCATATTTAAACACTTTAAATATAAATTTAACTTATATTATACATCCAATAATCTAGATTTGGTTTCAAGTCATGCTAGGGACTTTGCAATCTAATTGCAAACCAAACCTATTTAATTAATCAATTAAACTCTTTAATTAATTAATTAAATCATATTTAAATAGGTGATAACTTGTGTATGTGTGTGACTTACTAGGCTCATCACTAATTGGCAATGAGACATGATATCAACTCTTAATATCATCAGAACTCTTTCTTACCATAAATGATTTCTCTAAATCATTTTATGAACCTCATAGACCATGGTTAACACCTAGCATAGCATGCCATGGCCACCCAATTAGTAATAAGATTTACCTTAAATGAACCTATAATCATATGTTACCATGCACTAGAATCTCTCTGTTACAAAATCCCAACTCAAGTGAGTCATGGTTTATGTCAAACTCCATTTGCTATGAATATTATGTTCTCTTTTAATTCCAGTTCTTGATTAAAAGATTTTTCTCATCAGAAACTCTTTTCTAAATAAATCTATCTATCCTGGCCAGGAACTTGAAACATCAAGAACAATTAAATGAACATAGGATTTTATCTCTATTTACTTAGAGGAACAGATTCCATCTTGATCAACACCTACCTCCATATATAACTAGCGAGAGCCAACACATGCCCATATACCCATACATAGTACAAGTATGAAAGCGATCAAACTCAAACTACCTATATACAAGATAATCATGCTATCTCAGGTCTAAAGATTATATGCACTGATATGATTTATGACAAAACATTGACAAGAGTAAACTCCATGTGCTTGTCATAAGTGTCACTGGTTCGGCCTACTTATCATGTATAAGTGCCTATCATGTTTGTTATATGGCAAGAGACTCACCATTCCATCTTATTTATATCTCATATAAATAACTTGGGAACAAACATGAATACAATCTTTCTGGATAAGTCATGTCCTTATTATGAAGTATCCTCGATTGTGAACCTATTTATGATACTTTGTGCTAGAAATATTGTCACTCATATTCTTAACAACTTAAGAATAATATTTCTAATAAAATATCAATGGACCTTTTCTATTACACATAAATATATTATGTAAACGGAAAAGTGGAAATGCCTTTTATTAATAAAATTATGTACAAGATACATACTAAATGATATGCTCTAGGGCATACTACTAACAGTTGTCTTAAGTGTGGTTCTAATCCCCTTAATTGTCCGAACCGACACCGGTCACCGGAACAATAAAATCTACCAGGCTATGGAATGGGGGTGTTACAATTCTCCCCCCCTTAAAATAATTTCGTCCTCGAAATTTTACAATATCGATCTACGAGCATTGTGGGTCTTTGTCTCCTCATATCCTATTCATGCTTTCAAATAGCTTCCTGGCCTGAATGATGGTTCCTTAGCACTTTAACCAATACTATTTACTCATCGATTGTTCACCTCGTGTGCCAAATTTCTTATGAGCTTCTGTCATAAGTTAGATTCAAATTCATTTCAATTTTAGAGGTAAACAAATCTGTGTGCTAGTGGATCCACTCCTTCTAGGACCTCGTATGATCCTATGGGCGAGAACTTAGTTTTACTCTTTTCTTATCAAATCTCTTGATTATTTGATGCAACCTTCAGTTTAGTTTAGAATATTTTAGTCTTTTCTTGTTGTTGTTTTAATAATTATTTTCCTTTATAGTTTTTTTTCTTAAATGACCTTGTTGGTCATATATGAACTGCTTATCTCTTTCTTGGCCATAGATCCATAACCATTATCTTACTATCTCCATTTATGACCAAGGCCTATGTGCCATTTTGTACCATCTTGTTTGCTTTTGTTTAACTTATTTCCTTCTTGATAAAATAGTTCGGGATATCATTACGCGTCTTAAGTAAGTTGTTTGCCCTGGTGGCAAATTCTCATCTAGTGTTTTTCTCATTACTTACTGTTCTATTTGTTTCTTTTCATTCCACAACTTAACTTTAATTATTTTATTCCTCAATCTTATCTTCTTCCTTAACTTGACTGTCAAGTCGTAATTTAGTACCTCTTATCGTCCCTAATAAATCCACTATACTTCAATATTACTTAATTTGGTCCTCTGACCATTCTAGTCAACACTTTAACTAATATTCATAATGTTTCTTTATTACATTCGCACTAACTATTCTAATTTTTACTTCCACAACTCTTTTATCTATCAATATTCTATAGCTTATTTTCCACTGGTCTGTAATCATTACCTTTTTTTTTTTTTTTAACCATAAACAATTCTTTAATCTTAAGAAGGGAGTTTACCGGACTCTCTTGTTTCCCATGCTATTCAAAAGTTCCGCTTGAATTCTAATCTAATCCTTATGATCCGCACAATAAAATTGTGCTCTTCCTAAAGAATACCTGGCCAACTAGTTCCTATCGAATTACTGTTATTAGTAGAATATCATTTATTGATTGTTTTATAAGTTATAATTGTCATCCATAGCATCCTGTCTCTTCTAGGGGAAACAAAATTATATTTTGTGTCTTACCGTTACACAAATAGAATACTGTTCCTTACTAAACTTTGAGCAAAAGATCCATTACAATACCAGAACAACTATAAACCCCATATCGGAGACTGGATGACTTAGCCCTATAGGTGTTATTTTTAAATTTTTACCATGCTAAAATCTCTAGTCCCATAACAATTCTTGATGTACTGTAATTCATGCTAGGGTAACGGAGTCTTTAACTCTCACTACCTTGCAACCATGATATTTTGATATTCTAATTGTAGAGTTTTAAATCCCGAATTAGGATTTTCAAACTCAGTTCTAGTAATAAAACTCTATTCTGGTATATTTGTAGTAAAGCGAAAATCATTTATAACTATTCTTATCCTTATGTACTATTGGGTAGTACGTAGCTCAACACAATAAATCTCAAGTCAGTACTGTAATCTGCAGCTTACAGCACAAACATCAAGAATATTGCATAGTTACTACGATACACCCCAATAGATCAAACTTTCCTACGTCTTATTTCTTTCAAATCCACTAATATCTTAAACTTATTTTGATTATGATACTTACTGACATCTATCAACAGTAATGCCTTTACTTCCATTTAGGGCAAATATATTACTACAACTTACTTTCAGGTCCTCTTGCCTTACCTAATTAGGTTTACTAATTAACTTTATAATTTATCATTGTCTAGGAGACGTCTCTCACTAGAAACTTTTCCAAAATTAATTCCAATCATGCTTATTATCGCAATTCTTGTCCTAAAAGACTAATTACTAACACATTAAAATTTATCTCCATGCAAGGAAATAGCAGTAGAACATATAATTTTAACATTAGCATATAAACAAGTAGAGCCGGAATCAAATAGTACATAATTATTCCTTTCACAAGTTAAGAACATACCGGCAACTACATCCAAGTCTCTCGCTTCTTCCCCTCGATGCATGGCGTTCCCTCTTTCTAGTGTATTCCTCTGCTCGGGTTGGTCCATTGTACGAGGATTACCCAAGTGTTGTCTCTACTTACGCCTCGCCTCTGACTATTAATGAGCCTCTAAAATCGTAACCTTGGACCGATTCCTTTGGTGTAGTATGTGGCATAACTCGGCGTGCACTAGTGCAGTCTCGGCGAAATGTCCAATTCCACCACAATTGAAGCAGGCTCCAGTGACCCTATGGCATATACCTCCGTGTAATTTCCCACAAACGTCACAGAGGCGGGTAGGGTAGGAACTTCTGGTTCTTTGACGAATGGTTCTTGATTGCTTCCTCCCTGAAGATCCACCTCTGTCATACTTAGGAGCTCGGGGTCCCTCAAAATCTTTTCTCTTTCCCAAATTACTACTCGAACTTTGACCGATGGGTTTCCCACTTTTCTCTTTTTCATTCTGCTCTTGAGGGGGTTGGGTTTGTACTTGGGCCTGGGCTGACAAATTATCAGCCATTTGCTGAAAGAACATGGCCATCTCTTTGGGCCGTTTGAGCGATAATTTGTATAGGAGGGATTGGTGCATTGGACCTCCAACGCTCTGTGAAATCAGGGCCTCTCTTTGTCGTTAGGCATGTCATCGCTCTACAATTTTATCCCTCTTGTCCATATCTATTCACAGGATTTTTTTTTCTATTTCCTGTACACCCAACACGAGGAGATTTCTCCCCGTTAGTTCATATTCATGATGTAATGCACTGTATGTAACAAATATGGACTTTGAGCAGTTGTACTTAACAAGGAAAGACACAAATTCTTAAGTTAAAACATATTTCAAAAATTTGCTCTGATACCACTAAAACATGTCACACCTTACCCCTCTGTAAGGCATAACATGATCCCGTAGAATACCTAATGAACTACCGAACTTCACCTACCGATAACTCATTAAGTACCCTACAAGGGATTTTAAAACAATTTTCTTACTTTTGACAAGTGGTGAGCATTTTCTAATAGGTATTTAAAACATTTAGTTAAAATTAAAACTAGTTAATATTTTTGGCCCATTTTATTTTTACGCAAATTTTATAAAAATTTTGACAGAGTTCCCTCTGTATTTTGAGAAAACAGTTCTTCAAATACCTGTAAAAAGCACTTCTAAAATTTTTTCTCAATAACTACTTCAATTTCACAATCAAACTCAATCCATTCCAACAACTCCACAATGATTTCAATCAATTTCTCAAGTTCAAAATTAAATAATCCTCAAAATACTAGCAATACATTACATTCAGATTAAATAAAATAGTTCCACTCATATTTCACTAGAGACAAAACAATTTATATTCATCATACTAGAAATTTTCATTAAGAAAATCCAAACTAAATTTATTACAACTTTATACAAACTTTGTACAAACTGCTCAAGACCTATTTTACAAGTCCATACAATTACGTGCAATACATATATCAAAATGGATATTTACAGTCAGGGTATAAATTATACCCGATAACTTCTAGCAGGTAGCTCACCTGTCTCGTGACTCAATCTGCTGCTCCTCTAGTCTCTATATCTGCGACAGCATACAAAGCTATCGCTGAGTGGTGAACTCAGTGGTGCACAAACTAATAATTTAAAACTTAATACAATTTATGCTTGAAAATTCATAACAAATAGAATTTTAAGATTTCTAAATTCTTCAAAATCCATGACTTTTAGAAATCAACATTTTCATTCATGCAAATTATTCATTCGAATAACATTTTGATCAAATAGTAACTATTTATTTACATTTCTTTTAAATTCCGAAACAATACAAAAATTTTTAAATCACTGACAAATTATTTATTTCAATCACAAATTATCAAATCATGCATAGTTTAAAGGGCGTTGCCAACAATACACAGAGTCGAACCCATGACCCAAAATTCACATAGATGCCGTGTTGTACACCACGACATTTCACATTCTCCCAATAACCGAGGCTAAAAGGGAGAAACAAAGACTAGCTAGTATATATGAGTACTCATTCACATCATTCCCCAACTGGCAAGCCAGAGAGGAAGAAACTCGCCCCATCAAGTGGAGGAGTTATCTCACTAGACAAGCTAATGAGAATTCACAACATATTTTGTCATGTCAACTGTGGTTTCAAATCATATTCAAAACAATTTCTATTTACAAAGCATTTACAAATCAACATATTTAATCATCATAAATTCATGCTCAAGGTTGGCAACACATCAAACTTAAAATTTACAATCCTCAAAATAATGCAATAAATCCTTAAATGCATAAGAAAATTTATATTCAAATTATACAATTTCATTCAATAAGTTAAAATTCTGAACACAACAAAAATCATAAATCATACAATAAATTTATTTCAAATCAATTTGGAATTGAAAAATAACAAAAGAGTTAGTTGTGCACAAACCTCAAGCGAGTCGCCTCTTGGCCTTGACTCAGTTCCTCGGGTTCCTTCCGATATTCTTTTCAACCAAACACACAATTTTACAATGTTTGATTAGAACTTAACATAAATCTAAAATAAATTTAACTTCACTTTTACCTAGCTCTAACGTGTTAAATTCGATGTTCTTGAAATTTTGTATTTCGGGTTACTATTCACTGCACTATTCAAGTCAAATAGTTGACTTTCTAAGGCTTAATAGGTATGGGAACTCCAACTTCACCCACATTGTGACACCCCTTACCCGTGTACAGTATATCCGAGTAAGCAATGTCACACGGTGTATCGGCACACTCTATTTTACCTTAATCAATTTTTGTCATAGTTTTGAACATAATTTATGAAATATAATTTATTTAAGCCATTTATCGAAATTATTATTTATTTGAGGTTCCGAAAATTTTAAAGAAAATCCGGCAGAGTACCGGCTAAAAATGGAGAAAACAGTTCTTCGGAACCTGTGAAAAACACTTCCAACATTCATATCCCATCACTCTCAAACTCCAATATCAAAATCTCAACATTTTTCAATTTCATTTCTCATTCATTCATCTCATGTGATAGTCAAGTACAATTCACAGATAGATATTCACATTTTCCATTCACCAACACAATTTTCATTATTTACATGAACATCAAAATACATTACATAAGTTCAAATACATATGAGAAAATAAACATTAGTTACAAAATACCAAAATGAAACCTAGTGTCCTACCAATGCACTGTGGATGGTGAGGTGACACGGACACTATGCAGAGCTGCAGGATGGTCTCACCCAGTCTGCGGTCTACTGGGCTCTCGATCATTATCTCCAGAACCTACGCGTGGCAAAAGCAACGCGCTAAGCAATAATGCTTAGTGGTGCAATAATAAAATAAAAGAAAATAGCAGAAAATAAATATGTATTGAATGTATATGTCTTATTTGTTTTGTATTTGTTATATTCATTTATTTCATTAACTTTGTCCATTTTCATTCATTTGGTTGCCCAAGTAACCTATACTGGACGACTGGACTGGATAAACGGGTAAACTGGCACTAGGTATCAAGTATCTCGGGCCGTCACACCATCGGTCACATATGTATCTCCCGGTGTGCAACAGAACAGCTAAAAAGCTGTAAATAATATTAGGCACGAGGCCAAGTCTCAACACAATATCAAAATGGCTAAAAGCCATAAAATCACAGAATGGCATAATGCCATGTGCAGTACTGCTAACTGAACCCTATTGGCATGCCAAACTATCCAAACCAATCTTGTTAGGTATACTAGGGCATTTGATACTTTAAAATTCTTCAATTTGTGAATTTCAAGTTTTGGTGTCACTATTCACTTCATTAGTCAACAAAAATGTTGACTTTTGGATAGAAAATAGGCACATTGGTTTTAACACTCCCAATGTACCACATTTTGCATTTAAAACTTGTTGGAATTAATCACCAAATCCATTTCCAAACTTAGCACTAAGGAGCAGAATTTTCAGTTTTTCTGCCCTAAATTTACTGTTCCATTAGGGACTGTTACAGTGGAAATTTGAGGAAATGGTAAACATGAAAGTTGTTCCTTATTTTGTCTAGTTGAATTTCTTTTTTTGAATCACTCCATTTGGAGTTTTGTAGCTCCAGATATGGTCCAAAAACCACAGCTGGCCGGATTGGAAAACTGCAGAATTTACCAAATCTACAGTACAATGAACAGTGACTGCCACTGCCTTGTTGGATAGGTTCTGGTCATAATTTGGGGTAGGTTTCTTCATGAAAGTTGTTTGTCTATATCTTATCTTGTTGCTGTAAAAATTTCAGGTCAAATGGACCATTTTACAGTGAGTTATGGCCAAATGAACAGTTACTGTTCATTTGGTCATTTTGCAGAATTTGCTTGCAGGGTATCCGGATTGGGGCCAACTTTTGGTCCACTTGCTTTGGTCTTTTGGGCATGGTTTCTTCAGCAAAATTGTGCCATTATATGTCTAGTTTCATGTCCAATTGGCCAAACACCAATTGAACCTACACAGCCAAAGATATGGCAGTCCAAACAGGCTGGACTCACAGCCTCCCTGCTGCTGTCACTAGGCAGCCTACCAAAACACTTTGTAACACTCTAATGCACTTCAAATTATGGTCAACTTACCTCAAATGGTCACTAATTGACCATTAGAATGTTTTTTAACAATTTCATAAGCCAAGTCTAAATTTCACTCCCAAACCCTAATTCCCATTATGAGTTTTCACAACATAACTTAATCAACTAACTAATCCATTATACTTATATTTACATACTTTAAACATAATCTCTAGTGCACTCCAAGTCCATCAAAAACATTCAATCTTGTTCCTTCCTTAGAGGCTGCCGAATTTCCATGGTATACTTGCACATGAATTCTTTTCATTTAATTTACAAATTCTTGCTATATTCAAGTCTCTAACATGGAATAAGAAAGATAGGTGTATAAATAGGCACTAACCTTGAATAGGGCAGAATTTTCCCAAGCTTGAACTTCACTTTCTTTTGTTTTCTTGGCTGCCAAACACTCTAGCAAGGTTGGGTGACCAATTTTAGTGAAGGGACCTAAGGGTTTTGGGGTGAGAAATCACGGATTTAAGGTATGAAAGAACAAGAATTATGGAGGAAGAAGGAGAAGCTCACGGCTGGCTAAAGAAGAAGGAGGAAACAGCAGAATTTTTGGGTCCATTTGTCTCTTTTAATTGTTTTAAGAAGGCTTGTTGAATGGTGATTGGTGGAGGGTATGTAAATGACATCATGTGATGTCATTATCCCTAATTTCCTTCATTTTTCTTTTCTTTTCTTTTCTACCACATTTCAATTTAATTTTTAGCAATATTTATTCATATTTTGAGTCATAATAATTATTTACTTAACTGGACAAGTCGGCCAAAAATCACCTCTGAAGGCGAAATGACCAAAATGCCCTCCGTTTGGCTTAACGGGTCAAAATTGTCTGTACCGATTGAAAAATTTTTCTAAATATTTTCTTGGCATTCTAATGCCGTAGGAACCTCAATGACCCTTCTCTGGAGTCCCAAAAATTATTTTATGAATTTTTCCCCTGGTCTAGGGCTCCTAGTTGCGAGAACCGCAACTTCTCTCTGGGTTACCCATCGCTTGGGCACCGGCTCATTTAACTTAGTTGTATTTTATTTCTAAAATTTTTACTAAATTTTTCTTATTAATATTTGAGTTAATTATGGTTCCTGACTTTAGTTTAAATATTTTTTCGGACGTTCTAGTATGCAGACCGACACCGGTCACGAATAAAGAGAATGTACGAGTTGCTCTGGGAGGGTGTTACAACTCTTCCTCTAATTTAAATTTTGTCCTCGAAATTTATCTGATGCAAACAGCTGAGGGAATCGTTGCCTCATCGTCTCTTCACTTTCCCAAGTTGCCTCCTCGGTGTTGTGGTGCCTCCAAAGCACTTTCACCGATGGAATCGCTTGTTCCTCAATTCTTTTACTTCGAGCCAGATCCGTAGAGATTCTTCTTCATATGTCAAATCCGGTTGTATTTCAATTTCTTCTCTGGAGATGACATGTGAAGGATCTGAGCGGTATCTTCTGAGCATGGACACGTGGAACACATTGTGGATCTTGTCCAGCTATGGTGGTAAAGCTAGCCTGTAGGCCACTGGACCCACACGTTCAATGACTTCATATGGGCCAATGAACCTAGGGTTTAACTTACCTTTTCTTCCAAACCTCAATACCTTTTTCCACGGTGACACCTTGAGGAACACTTTGTCGCTAACCACATATTCTATTTCTTTTCTCTTGGTCGGCATAAGATTTTTGTTCATCCGAGGCAACCTTCAGTTGGCTTTGATTAGTTTCACTTTCTCCTCGATCTGTTTCACCAGTGCAGCCCTACGCTTGTCTTCGCCCAATTCAGTCCAAAGACACTGAGTTCTACATTTTCTCCCATACAGTGCTTCATATGGCGCCAGATGGATCCTAGCTTGGTATCTATTGTTGTATGCAAATTCTGCCAGTTGGAGGTATCTATCCCAACTTCCCTCAAATTCAATGACACAACTCCTCAAGATATCCTCAAGGACACGGATTACTCTTTCGATTGCCCATCCGTCGAGGATGGAAAGTCATCTTTGAAGTGGAGTTGTGTACCCAAGGATTCATGCAACTTCTTCCAAAATCTCGATGTAAAACTTGGGTCTCGATCAGATATGATGGAAAGTGGAATTCCATGCAGTCTAACTATCTCACTGATATACAATTCTGCTAACTTCTCCAGTGAGTAGTCGGTCTAATCGGCAGAAAGTGTCTTGACCGTCAATCTATCTACTATCACCCATACCGCATCATGTTTCTTCCGGGTGAGAGGTAGACCACTTACAAAATCCATGGTGACCGATCCCATTTCCATTCAGGTATGCGTATAGGCTGTAGCAAACCTGATGGAACTTGATGTTCTGCCTTGACTTGCTGACATGTCAAGCATTTAGTCACATAGTCACCTATATCCTTCTTCATACCAGGCCACCAATACTGAAGCTTCAGATCATGATACATCTTTGTACTTCCTGGTGCATAGCATATACACCGTGTGTGCCTCTTTTAGAATCGCCTTCAATTCCCCATCATCGGTACACACGATGCGCCTTTGTAATACTGAGACACCCATCTGCCACCCCATAGTCATTGCTTTTCCTTATGAGATTTTGCTCATAATAGCTATTAGTTTCTCATCCGCCTTTTGCCCATCTAAAATTTCTTTGTAGCAGTTTGGCCTCACTTAACTCACCAAAATAGCTCCATCTCGAACCAAAGATAGACGGCATTCAATGATCTCAAAGCTGTCATGGATTTTCGCTCAAAGCATCAAGAACTACATTTGCCTTCCCGTGATGGTAGTCAATTACACAATCATAGTCCTTCAGAACTCAATCCATCGCTCTGCTAAGGTTGAGCTCTTCCGGGTTGGCAAATATTTTAGACTCTTGTGGTCCGTGTAGATGTAGCACTTTTCACCATACAAGTAATGCCTCCATATCTTCGGTCATGAAGATAATTGCCAAGCTCTAGATCATGGGTAGGGTAATTGCTCATGTGGCCTTAGCCGCCTGGAAGCATAAGCGATCACCTTCCTCTTGCATCAATACACACCCTAACCCATTATGAGAGGCATCACCAGAGACCACAAAGTCCTTTCTCGACACCGGCCAGTGCACACCGGTGCCTCTCACAACATAGCCTTCAACTTCTCAAAGCTGTCCGACACTTGTCATTCCAATCAAATCGACATTCTTGTGTAACAACTTGGTCATTGGAGCGGCTATTAAGGAAAATCCCTTCACAAATCTCCTGTAATACCCAATAGCCCCAAGAAGCTTCGACCTCGCTTGTATTCTGGGAGGCTTCCATTCCATCATCGCTTCTATTTTCTTGGGATCCACCTAATCCCATCACCGACACTATGTGTCCAAGGAATGCAATCTCATTCAACCAAAAGTCACACTTGGACAACTTAGCATACACTTCTTTTCTCTCGTGGTTTGCGAACAATCCTCAAATGCTCATCATGTTCTTCCCTCGTCTTGGAATACACCAAAATATCATCAATAAAGACCACTACGAACCGATCTAAGTGTGGATGGAAGATACGGTTCATAAGGTCCATGAATGACGCCGTGCATTTGTTAGGCCAAAGGGCATCACTAGAAACTCATAATGCCCTTATCGGGTCTGAATGCGCCTTTGATACATCCGCATCCTTCACCCTCAATCGATGATACCTCGATCGAGATCAATCTTAGAAAATACTCGCTCCTTCAACTGCTCAAACAGATCATCAATTCTAGGCAACGGATATTTGTTCTTCACAGTCACTTTATTCAACTTACGGTAATCTATTCAAAGACTCAATGTCCCATCAATCTTTTTCACAAACAAGACCGAGCTCCCCATGGTGACACATCGCGTATGAACCCCTTATCAAGCAACTCTTGCAACCGAAGTTTTCAACTCCCTCAATTCAATGGGTGCCATCCTATAAGGAGCAATGGAAATGGGTGCTTTGTGCAGTTGTCTCAATAGCAAATTCAACTTCCCTTCTCGTGGCAAACCTGCAATTCTTCAGAAATACCTCCGGGAAGTCTCTTCGTGGGTATATCACTCAGTTTGGCTTAGCCTGCCTAGTATCCACCACATGTGCTAGGTAGGCTTCACCTTTTCTCATCATTCTTCTTGTAATCGTGGTGAGATAACATTGGACAGAAATCATCCTTTCACCCACAATGTTGATCTCATTACCCGAGAAGTTTTTAGAGAAATTCTCTTCAATTTGCAATCAACTATTGCTCGATGACGTGACAACCACCCATTCCCAAAATCACGTCAAACTCATGGAAAGGCAACTCAATCAAGTCCGCCAAGAATTCATACTCCTGAATCCTTAACGCAACCCTTGTACACTTTGTTCACCACTACACCGTGGCCCAATGGATTAGTGACGTAATGTCTTGGTCACTCTCCCTACTAATATCCCCCTTTCTACGGTAGGTTGATGCAGATGTATGAATGAGTGGATCCTGGATCCACCAATGCATGCACAGTATATTGTAGAGGAGAACGCACTCGATGACATCCGGCATCTTGCTCCTCTTGAGCTCTCATGGCATAAGCTCTGGCAGGTGCTCTATTATCTGGCCTCTCTGCTGGCTCAGATGTAGGCCTCTGAGATGATCCCACGCCTCGGATTCGCATTTCCTACCCTCTGTGGTGCGGGAGCAGTGCATGCTTGTGTTGGAGCAGATGTAGTAGTTTTGCGTGGACAGTTCTTCAACTGATGCTCTGTTGACCCACACCTTAAGTAGGCAGCAGTCACTCTCCAACACTCCCCCTTATGCCATTTCAAACAATGTGGACATGCAGAAGATGCTGGGGCTGGTCCCCTGAACCCCATCCCTGGAGAGCTGCCCACTGATGGTGTGGACTGACCTCTCCTAGGGGTAAACTGTGGCCCGCCTCGACCACGACCTTGTGGTTGACTCAACTCGTGTGTGGACCCTTAAACTTCTTCCCAAATGCAGGAGCCGTACTAGACTGACCTGGGCCCCTCTTATGCTGTCTCTCTCTTCTGGTTTGCTCACTTATTCTTACTTTTTCAACTTTTATTGCAGCTTCCACTAACTTAGTGAAGTCGGTAATTCCCAAGGCAGTGATCATAATCTTTATGTTGTCATTTAGTCCCTCTTCGAATCTCTTACACTTTTCAGCTTCATTAGGGACTATCTCCCTTCCATAGCGGCTCAATCTTACGAATTCCTTCTCATACTCGACCACGACATGTCTCGCCTCGATTAATGAACTCTCTTCTTCTCTCTTCCGTACACACTACCCACATATTTCTTCTTAAATTCGGAGAGGAAGAAGTCCCAAGTCACTATTTCGCTGTACTTCATCGACACAAAGATCCCACCATTCATATGCATCGCCTTGCAAAGAGATACAAGATTCCAAGTTTTGCTCAAGTGCGGTGGAGTTGTTTTAAAACTCTGCCTGTTCTGTTCAACCAATTTTCGGCTGCAACAGAATCATCTTCTCTCTTGCCAAAGAAGTCCACTGCTCCAAACTTTCTCAACTTTTCAAGGTGTGATTTTGGTTGTGAAGGTGGTGGTGGTGGTGGAATTACCCACCATTTGTTTGAAGAATTCGCCATTTGTTGGAACATGGCCTGTGGAGGCCGAAAGGCTCGCTTGAGTCAAGTGAGCAGGTTCTCCCATACCCCCAGTCTCAGCTGCTGCAAGTGGAGCATGACTCTCCACTTCCTCCTCAACTGCCCTCTGAGATGTAGGGTCCATATCCTATTCAAAATAAGAAAGACAAATAGATCTGCATTAGTGTCACCTTGACTCTTACAAATGCAATGCATGGTATGGACTCAATCTAGGCCCAGAAACGCCTAAACCGTGCTCTGGTACCACTAAATGTGACACCCCTTACCCGTGTACAGTATATCCGAGTAAGCAATGTCACACTGTGTATTGGCACACTCTATTTTACCTTAATCAATTTTTGTCATAGTTTTGAACATAATTTATGAAATATAATTTATTTAAGCCATTTATCGAAATTATTATTTATTTGAGGTTCCGAAAATTATAAAGAAAATCCGGCACAGTACAGGCTAAAAATGGAGAAAACAGTTCTTCGGAACCTGTGAAAAACACTTCCAACATTCATATCCCATCACTCTCAAACTCCAATATCAAAATCTCAACATTTTTCAATTTCATTTCTCATTCATTCATCTCATGTGATAGTCAAGTACAATTCACAGATAGATATTCACATTTTCCATTCACCAACACAATTTTCATTATTTACATGAACATCAAAATACATAACATAAGTTCAAATACATATGAGAAAATAAACATTAGTTACAAAATACCAAAATAAAACCTAGTGTCCTACCAATGCATCGTGGATGGTGAGGTGACACGGACACTATGCAGAGTGCAGATGGTCTCACCCATCTGCGGTCTACTGGCTCTCGATCAGATTCTCCAGAATCTACGCGTGGCAAAAACGCGCTAAGCAATAATGCTTAGTGGTGCAAGAATAACATAAAAGAAAATAGCAGAAAATAAATATGTATTGAATGTATATGTCTTATTTGTTTTGTATTTGTTATATTCATTTATTTCGTTAACTTTGTCCATTTTACTTCATTTGGTGGCCCAAGTAACCTATCTTGGACGATCGATCGATAAACGGTAACCGCACTGGGTATCAAGTACCTCGCCATCACACCATCGGTCACATATGTATCTCCGGTGTGCAAAGCAATTAACAAGTCAGAATAATATTAGGCACGAGGCCAAGTCTCAACACAATATCAAAATGGCTAAAAGCCATAAAATCACAGAATGACATAATGCCAGGTGCAGTACTGCTAACTGAACCCTATTGGCATGCCAAACTATCCAAACCAATCTTGTTAGGTATACTAGGGCATTTGATACTTTAAAATTCTTCAATTTGTGAATTTCAAGTTTTGGTGTCACTATTCACTTCATTAGTCAACAAAAATGTTGACTTTTGGATAGAAAATAGGCACATTGGTTTTAACACTCCCAATGTACCACATTTTGCATTTAAAACTTGTTGGAATTAATCACCAAATCCATTTCCAAACTTAGCACTAAGGAGCAGAATTTTCAGTTTTTCTGCCCTAAATTTATTGTTCTATTAGGGACTGTTACAGTGGAAATTTGAGGAAATGGTAAACATGAAAGTTGTTCCTTATTTTGTCTAGTTGGATTTCTTTTTTTGAATCACTCCATTTGGAGTTTTGTAGCTCGAGATATGGTCCAAAAACCACAGCTGGCCGGATTGGAAAACTGCAGAATTTACCAAATCTACAGTACAATGAACAGTGACTGCCACTGCCTTGTTGGATAGGTTCTGGTCATAATTTGGGGTAGGTTTCTTCATGAAAGTTGTTTGTCTATATCTTATCTTGTTTCTGTAAAAATTTCAGGTCAAATGGACCATTTTACAGTGAGTTATGGCCAAATGAACAATTACTGTTCATTTGGTCATTCTGCAGAATTTGCTTGCAGGGTATCCTGATTGGGGCCAACTTTTGGTCCACTTGCTTTGGTCTTTTGGGCATGGTTTCTTCAGCAAAATTGTGCCATTATATGTCTAGTTTCATGTCCAATTGGCCAAACACCAATTGAACCTACACAGCCAAAGATATGGCACTCCAAACAGGCTGGACTCACAGCCTCCCTGCTGCTGTCACTAGGCAGCCTACCAAAACACTTTGTAACACTCTAATGCACTTCAAATTATGGTCAACTTACCTCAAATGGTCACTAATTGACCATTAGAATGTTCTTTAACAATTTCATAAGCCAAGTCTAAATTTCACTCCCAAACCCTAATTCCCATTATGAGTTTTCACAACATACCTTAATCAACTAACTAATCCATTATACTTATATTTACATACTTTAAACATAATCTCTAGTGCACTCCAAGTCCATCAAAAACACTCAATCTTGTTCCTTCCTTAGGGCAGCCGAATTTCCATGGTATACATACACATGAATTCTTTTCATTTAATTTACAAATTCTTGCTATATTCAAGTCTCTAATATGGAATAAGAAAGATAGGTGTATAAATAGGCACTAACCTTGAATAGGGCAGAATTTTCCCAAGCTTGAACTTCACTTTCTTTTGTTTTCTTGGCTGCCAAACACTCTAGCAAGGTTGGGTGACCAATTTTAGTGAAGGGACCTAAGGGTTTTGGGGTGAGAAATCAAGGATTTAAGGTATGAAAGAACAAGAATTATGGAGGAAGAAGGAGAAGCTCACGGCTGGCTGAAGAAGAAGGCGGAAACAGCAGAATTTTTGGGTCCATTTGTCTCTTTTAATTGTTTTAAGAAGGCTTGTTGAATGGTGATTGGTGGAGGGTATGTAAATGACATTATGTGATGTCATTATCCCTAATTTCCTTCATTTTTCTTTTCTTTTCTTTTCTACCACATTTCAATTTAATTTTTAGCAATATTTATTCATATTTTGAGTCATAATAATTATTTACTTAACTGGACAAGTCGGCCAAAAATCACCTCTGAAGGCGAAATGACCAAAATGCCCTATGTTTGGCTTAACGGGTCAAAATTGTCTGTACCGATTGAAAAATTTTTCTAAATATTTTCTTGGCATTCTAATGCCGTAAAAACCTCAATGACCCTTCTCTGAGTCCCAAAATTATTTTATGAATTTTTCCCTGTCTAGGTCTCCTAGTTGCTAGAACCGCAACTTCTCTCTGGTTACCCATCGCTTGGGCAATCGCCATTTAACTTAGTTGTATTTTATTTCTAAAATTTTTACTAAATTTTTCTTATTAATATTTGAGTTAATTATGGTTCCTGACTTTAGTTTAAATATTTTTCCGGACGTTCTAGCTGTCCGGACCGACACCGGTCACCGGAACAGTAGAATGTACGGAGTTGCTACCGGGAGGGTGTTACACACATACCACATTTTGGTAATTAAACTTGTTGGTTTTGGTCACTTTCTCAAAACTTATGTCATTTTGGCAAAATTGCCAATTTTCGGTTTTGGTGCTCCGAAGTTGCACTGTTCCATTGGTCGATCTACTGTTGGAATTTGACAAAACTTCCTTCATAGAAAATGTTCCTTATTGTCTTAAGTGTATTCTCATTTTTGGATCACCTCAATCGGAGTTTTGTAGCTCAAGTTATAGCCAAAATATAATTACTGTTCACGTGCGCTCATACCGTATTCTGGTTCTTGCAGATTTTTGATCCAATTTTGTTCAGTAATTTGATTAAGTTAAGTTCATAATTTGGTCTAACTTTCTTCATATGAAATGTTCTACTATGTCTTAGGTTTCCATCGGTTCAAGAATCGCCTAAATCGGAGTTTTCTAGAAAGAGTTATAGCCATTGGAACTTTACTGCTCAATGGCAATTCTGCAGAATTGCAGGTTTAATAACTCAACTTTGCTCAATAATTTGACTAGGTTAATGGCATAATTTGGGGTGATGTTCTTCATGAAAGTTTTAGGACTATATCTCATCTAATTGCTGGAAAAATTTCAGGTCAATTTGACCTGTTTAGCTCGAATTATGACCAAATGAACAGTTACTGTTTATTTGGTCAGTTTGGTCAGTGGCAGCCTGCTCTCATTTCACTTTGGCCAATTGTTTCACTAAGTTTTGGTCAGTTTTTGGGCATGGTTCCTTAATGAAAATTGTGCCATTTTATGTCTATTTTCATCCCCAATTGGTGGCATATCAATTGGACTTGTAAAATTTGAGTTTTGGTCCTTCAAAGTAGGTTTGGTCATGCTGCCAGCAGCATGACCATTTACCTCCGAATTTAACTTAATTTCCTATCATTCCCACACAACTTATTTGGTCATAATTGACCATTATTTCACTTCACAATAGGTCAAACATGCCATTTATGCATTTCTCTAAATTTTGCCTCAAAACCCTAACTCACTAAGTTGTTTCATTTAACCAATTCAATGCCTATATACATGCTTCTTTAACTCTATCAAGCTCATATACACCTTAAAGTCCATCAAATTCATGCACACACATCAAAACCCTAGCTAGATGAGTTTTGCTTTAATCTTCCAACAATTAATTTCTTTCCATTTTAAGTTTATTTACAAGCTCAATAAGTTTGAAATGTAAGAATCAAACTCAAATTATCAAATTTGATTACTAACCTTTTATGTAGAATTTCCAAGTCTTTATTTCTTCAATTTTTCCTTTTCTTTCTTGCTCCAATCTTCTTTTCAAAACTTAAAGACAAGGTTTAACATGAGGAACTAGGAAATTTATGGTGTAATTTATGGTTTTAAAAGCTTAAATATAAGCTTTAATGGTGGAAAAATAAAAAGAAAGGGAGAGGAGAGCTTGGAAGAGAGAGAAACGTATGGAAGATGAGTGTTTTCTAATTTTTTTTCTTTTGTTTTCTTTTATTTATTTTGGTATGGAAGACCATAAAATTTATAATTAATTAATTAAATTAATTAGTTTAGTTATGGCATCATGCATGAGGTCATGCATGATGTCATCACCTTTTTACTTTTTGATTTTTTCCCTTTTTTTTTCTATTTTTCTATTAGTTCTTTAATTTAATTCTCGATTCTGAAATTTTCGTTTCTTCGATTTTATTTGACAGTTAGGTCAGGAGTCAGCTCTCGGGGTCAATTGACCAAATTGCCCCTCGCCGGTTCATCCCGGTTTGCAAATAATTTCATATTTCTTTCGGTTCCCTGACCTAATTATTTGACTGACTTAACAGTTCTTTTTCGTGATTTTCTCTTCTCCACTGTGTTCATAAGGGTCTTAAGGACCATGGCTCACTTTTTACGGTTCAAATTTGAGTTTAAAATGACTTATGATGCGTTCAGGAGGTCACTCATCGTGACTCTCTCGTTTAACTTCTTATGTTCTGTTTTTCTTATTTATAGTTAACTAATTAAACATTACTAATTATTTGTGTTTATGGCTTCTCAAGTTGTCTTAAGTGTGGTTCTAATCCCCTTAATTGTCCGGACCGACACCGGTCACCGGAACAGTGAAATCTACCAGGCTATGGAATGGGGGTGTTACAATTCTCCCCCCCTTAAATAAATTTCGTCTCGAAATTTTACAGCATCGATCTCACGAGCAGTTGTGGGTGATGTCTCCTCATATCCTATTCATGCTTTCAAGTAGCTTCCTGGCCTGAATGATAGTTCCTTAGCACTTTAACCAATACTATTTACTCATCGATTGTTCACCTCGTGTGCCAAATTTCTTATGAGCTTCTGTCATAAGTTAGATTCAAATTCATTTCAATTTTAGAGGTAAACAAATCTGTGTGCTAGTGGATCCACTCCTTCTAGGACCTCGTATGATCCTATGGGTGAGAACTTAGTTTTACTCTTTTCTTATCAAATCTCTTGATTATTTGATGCAACCTTCAGTTTAGTTTAGAATATTTTAGTCTTTTCTTGTTGTTGTTTTAATAATTATTTTCCTTTATAGTCTTTTTTCTTAAATGACCTTGTTGGTCTTATATGAACTGCTTA
The DNA here is from genome assembly GCF_030052815.1 of Hevea brasiliensis. Taxonomy (NCBI): domain Eukaryota; kingdom Viridiplantae; phylum Streptophyta; class Magnoliopsida; order Malpighiales; family Euphorbiaceae; genus Hevea; species Hevea brasiliensis. The sequence continues at coordinate 23,926 of NW_026615123.1, forward strand.
TCTCTTTCTTGGCCATAGGTCCATAACCATTATCTTACTATCTCCATTTATGACCAAGGCCTATGTGCTATTTTGCACCATCTTGTTTGCTTTTGTTTAACTTATTTCCTTCTTGATAAAATAGTTCGGGATATCATTACGCGTCTTAAGTAAGTTGTTTGCCCTGGTGGCAAATTCTCATCTAGTGTTTTTCTCATTACTTACTGTTCTATTTGTTTCTTTTCATTCCACAACTTAACTTTAATTATTTTATTCCTCAATCTTATCTTCTTCCTTAACTTGACTGTCAAGTCGTAATTTAGTACCTCTTATCGTCCCTAATAAATCCACTATACTTCAATATTACTTAATTTGGTCCTCTGACCATTCTAGTCAACACTTTAACTAATGTTCATAATGTTTCCTTATTACGTTCGCACTAATTATTCTAATTTTTACTTTCACAACTCTTTTATCTATCAATATTCTGTAGCTTATTTTTCGCTGGTCTGTAATCATTACCTTTTTACTTTTTAACCATAAACAATTCTTTAATCTTAAGAAGGGAGTCTACCGGACTCTCCTGTTTCCCATGCTATTCAAAAGTTCTGCTTGAATTCTAATCTAATCCTTATGATCCGCATAATAAAATTGTGCTCTTCCTAAAGAATACCTGGCCAACTAGTTCCTATCGAATTACTGTTATCAGTAGAATATCATTTCTTAACTGTTTTATAAGTTATAATTGTCATCCATAGCATCCTGTCTCTTCTAGGGAAACAAAATTATATTTTGTGTCTTACCGTTACACAAATAGAATACTGTTCCTTACTAAACTTTGAGCAAAAGATCCATTGCAATACCAGAACAACTATAAACTCCATATCGGATCGGATGACTTAGCCCTATAGGTGTTATTTTTAAATTTTTACCATGCTAAAATCTCTAGTCCCATAACAATTCTTGATGTACTGTAATTCGTGCTAGGGTAACGGAGTCTTTAACTCTCACTACCTTACAACCATGATATTTTGATATTCTAATTGTAGAGTTTTAAATCCCGAATTAGGATTTTCAAACTCAGTTCTAGTAATAAAACTCTATTCTGGTATATTTGTAGTAAAGCGAAAATCATTTATAACTATTCTTATTCTTATGTACTATTGGGTAGTACGTAGCTCAACACAATAAATCTCAAGTCAGTACTGTAATCTGCAGCTTACAGCACAAACATCAAGAATATTGCATAGTTACTACGATACATCTCAATAGAGCAAACTTCCCTATGTCTTATTTCTTTCAAATCCACTAATATCTTAAACTTATTTTCATTATGATACTTATTGACATCTATCAACAAGAATGCCTTTACTTCCATTTAGGCGTATATATTACTACAACTTACTTTGTGTCCTCTTGCCTTACCTAATTAGGCTTACTAATTAACTTTATAATTTATCATAGTCTAGGAGACGTCTCTCACTAGAAACTTTTCCAAAATTAATTCCAATCATCCTTATTATCGCAATTCTTGTCCTAAAAGACTAATTACTAACACATTAAAATTTATCTCCATGCAAGGGAATAGCAGTAGAACATATAATTTTAACATTAGCATATAAACAAGTAGAGCCAGAATCAAATAGTACATAATTATTCCTTTCACAAGATAAGAATATACCTGCAACTACATCCAAGTCTCTGCTTCTTCCCTCGATGCATGGCGTTCCTCTTTCTAGTGTATTCCTCTGCTCGGTTTGGTCCATTGTACGAGGATTAACCGAAGTGTTGTCTCTACTTCTGCCTCTGCCCCTACTGACTATTAATGAGCCTCTAAAATCAGAACCTTGGACTGATTCCTTTGGTGTAGTATGTGGCATAACTCGGCGTGCTAGTACAATCTGCGAAATGTCCAATTCCACCACAATTGAAGCAGCTCCGGTGACCCTATGGCATATACCTCGTGTAATTTCCCACAAACGTCACAGACGGGTAGGGTAGGAACTTCAGTTCTTTGATGAATGGTTCTTGATTGCTTCCTCCCTGAAGATCCACCTCTGTCATACTTAGGAGCTCGGGGTCCCTCAAAATCTTTTCTCTTTCCCAAATTACTACTCGAGCTTTGACCGATGGGTTTCCCACTTTTCTCTTTTTCATTCTGCTCTTGAGGGGGTTGGGTTTGTACTTGGGCCTGGGCTGACAAATTATCAGCCATTTGCTGAAAGAACATGGCCATCTGCTGGGCCGTTTGAGCAATAATTTGTATAGGAGGGATTGGTGCGCTTGGACCTCCAACGCTCTGTGAAACTGGGCCTCTCTTTGTCGTTAGTTTTGTATCGCTTCTACAATTTTATCCCTCTTGTTCATATCTATTCACAGGATTTTTTTTTTCTATTTCCTGTACACCCAACATGAGGAGATTTCTCCCCGTTAGTTCATATTCATGATGTAATGCACTGTATGTAACAAATATGGACTTTGAGCAGTTGTACTTAACAAGGAAAGACACAAATTCTTAAGTTAAAACATATTTCAAAAATTTGCTCTGATACCACTAAAACATGTCACACCTTACCCCTCTGTGAGGCATAACATGATCCCGTAGAATACCTAATGAACTACCGAACTTCACCTACCGATAACTCATTAAGTACCCTACAAGGGATTTTAAAACAATTTTCTTACTTTTGACAAGTGGTGAGCATTTTCTAATAGGTATTTAAAACATTTAGTTAAAATTAAAACTAGTTAATATTTTTGGCCCATTTTATTTTTACGCAAATTTTATAAAAATTTTGACAGAGTTCCCTCTGTATTTTGAGAAAACAGTTCTTCAAATACCTGTAAAAAGCACTTCTAAAAATTTTTCTCAACAACTACTTCAATTTCACAATCAAACTCAATCCATTCCAACAACTCCACAATGATTTCAATCAATTTCTCAAGTTCAAAATTAAATAATCCTCAAAATACTAGCAATACATTACATTCAGATTAAATAAAATAGTTCCACTCATATTTCACTAGAGACAAAACAATTTATATTCATCATACTAGAAATTTTCATTAAGAAAATCCAAACTAAATTTATTACAACTTTATACAAACTTTGTACAAACTGCTCAAGACCTATTTTACAAGTCCATACAATTACGTGCAATACATATATCAAAATGGATATTTACAGTCAGGGTATAAATTATACCCGATAACTTCTAGCAGGTAGCTCCCCTGTCCTCAGCAGCTCAATCTGCTGCTCCTCTAGTCTCTATATCTGCGACAGCATACAAAGCTATCGCTGAGTGGTGAACTCAGTGGTGCACAAACTAATAATTTAAAACTTAATACAATTTATGCTTGAAAATTCATAACAAATAGAATTTTAAGATTTCTAAATTCTTCAAAATCCATGACTTTCAGAAATCAACATTTTCATTCATGCAAATTATTCATTCGAATAACATTTTTATCAAATAGTAACTATTTATTTACATTTCTTTTAAATTCCGAAACAATACAAAAATTTTTGAATCACTGACAAATTATTTATTTCAATCACAAATTATCAAATCATGCATAGTTTAAAGGGCGTTGCCAATAATACACACAGTCGAACCCATGACCCAAAATTCACATAGATGCCGTGTTGTACACCACGACATTTCACATTCTCCCAATAACCGAGGCTAAAAGGGAGAAACAAAGACTAGCTAGTATATATGAGTACTCATTCACATCATTCCCCAGAGAGGAAGAAACTCGCCCCATCAAATGGATGAGTTATCTCACTAGACAAGCTAATGAGAATTCACAACATATTTTGTCATGTCAACTGTGGTTTCAAATCATATTCAAAACAATTTCTATTTACAAATCATTTACAAATCAACATATTTAATCATCATAAATTCATGCTCAAGGTTGGCAACACATCAAACTTAAAATTTACAATCCTCAAAATAATGCAATAAATCCTTAAATGCATAAGAAAATTTATATTCAAATTATACAATTTCATTCAATAAGTTAAAATTCTGAACACAACAAAAATCATAAATCATACAATAAATTTATTTCAAATCAATTTGGAATTGAAAAATAACAAAAGAGTTAGTTGTGCACAAACCTCAAGCGAGTCGCCTCTTGGCCTTGACTCGGTTCCTCGGGTTCCTTCCCGGTATTCTTTTCAACTGAAACACACAATTTTACAATGTTTCAGTACTAGAACTTAACATAAATCCAAAATAAATTTAACTTCACTTTTACCTAGCTCTAACGTGTTAAATTCGATGTTCTTGAAATTTTGTGTTTCGGGTTACTATTCACTGCACTATTCAAGTCAAATAGTTGACTTTCTAAGGCTTAATAGGTATGGGAACTCCAACTTCACCCACATACCACATTTTGGTCATTAAACTTGTTGGTTTTGGTCACTTTCTCAAAGCTTAGGTCATTTTGGCAAAATTGCCAATTTTCGGTTTTGGTGCTCCGAAGTTGCACTGTTCCATTGGTCGATCTACTGTTGGAATTTGACAAAACTTCCTTCATAGAAAATGTTCCTTATTGTCTTAAGTGTATTCTCATTTTTGGATCACCTCAATCGGAGTTTTGTAGCTCAAGTTATGGCCAAAATATAATTACTGTTCACGCAATCGCTCATACCGTATTCGATTCGCAGATTTTTATCCAACTTTGTTAGTAATTTGAGCAAGTTAAGTTCATAATTTGGTCTAACTTTCTTCATATGAAATGTTCTACTATGTCTTAGGTTTCCATCGGTTCAAGAATCGCCTAAATCAGAGTTTTCTAGAAAGAGTTATAGCCATTGGAACTTTACTGCTCAATGGCAATTCTGCAGAATTGCAGGTTTAATAACTCAACTTTTCTCAATAATTTGACTAGGTTAATGGCATAATTTGGGGTGATGTTCTTCATGAAAGTTTTAGGTCTATATCTCATCTAATTGCTGGAAAAATTTCAGGTCAATTTGACCTGTTTAGCTCGAATTATGACTAAATGAACAGTTACTATTTATTTGGTCAGTTTGGTGCAGTGGCAGCCTGCTCTCATTTCACTTTGGCCAATTGTTTCACTAAGTTTTGGTCAGTTTTTGGGCATGGTTCCTTAATGAAAATTGTGCCATTTTATGTCTATTTTCATCCCCAATTGGTGACATATCAATTGGACTTGTAAAATTTGAGTTTTGGTCCTTCAAAGTAGGTTTGGTCATGCTGCCAGCAGCATTACCATTTACCTCCGAATTTAACTTAATTTCCTATCATTCCCACACAACTTATTTGGTCATAAATGACCATTATTTCACTTCACAATAGGTCAAACATGCCATTTATGCATTTCTCTAAATTTTGCCTCAAAACCCTAAGTCCCAAAACCCTAACTCACTAAGTTGTTTCATTTAACCAATTCAATGCCTATATACATGCTTCTTTAACTCTATCAAGCTCATATACACCTTAAAGTCCATCAAATTCATGCACACACATCAAAACCCTAGCTAGATGAGTTTTGCTTTAATCCTCCAACAATTAATTTCTTTCCATTTTAAGTTTATTTACAAGCTCAATAAGTTTGAAATGTAAGAATCAAACTCAAATTATCAAATTTGATTACTAACCTTTTATGTAGAATTTCCAAGTCTTTATTTCTTCAATTTTTCCTTTTCTTTCTTGCTCCAATCTTCTTTTCAAGACTCAAAGACAAGGTTTAACATGAGGAACTAGGAAATTTATGGTGTAATTTATGGTTTTAAAAGCTTAAATATAAGCTTTAATGGTGGAAAAATAAAAAGAAAGGGAGAGGAGAGCTTGGAAGAGAGAGAAACGTATGGAAGATGAGTGTTTTCTATTTTTTTTTCTTTTGTTTTCTTTTATTTATTTTGCTATGGAAGACCATAAAATTTCTAATTAATTAATTAAATTAATTAGTTTAGTTATGGCATCATGCATGAGGTCATGCATGATGTCACCACCTTTTTACTTTTTGATTTTTCCCCTTTTTTTTCTATTTTTCTATTAGTTCTTTAATTTAATTCTCGATTCCGAAATTTTCGTTTCTTTGATTTTATTTGACAGTTAGGTCAGGAGTCAGCTCTCGGGGTCAATTGACCAAATTGCCCTCGCGGCTCATCCCTTTGCAAATAATTCCATATTTCTTTCTGCCTCGACCTAATTATTTGACCGACTTAATGATTCTTTTTCGTGATTTTCTCTTTTCCATCGTGTTCATAAGGGTCCTAAGGACCGCAGTCACTTTTTACGGTTCAAATTTAAGTTTAAAATGACTTCAGATGCGTTCAGGAGGTCACTCATCACGTGACTCTCTCGTTTAACTTCTTATGTTCTGTTTTTCTTATTTATAGTTAACTAATTAAACATTACTAATTATTTGTGTTTATGGCTTCTCAAGTTGTCTTAAGTGTGGTTCTAATCCTTAATTGTTGGACTGACACCTGGCCAATGAATGAAATCTACCAGGCTATGGAATGGGGGTGTTACAAATTTATATTTTACACTAATTTAAATTTTAAAAACAAATATATGTGTCTCCTAAGATAACTTTTAGAGACCAAAAAAATTTGTCTCTTTATATATTTTAATTATATTATTTACCCCAAAACTATTTGTAGAGACAAAATTTTTTTATTCTAAATTTATTTTTAAAATCAAATAAATTTATCTCTAATAATTTTTTTTATAAATTATTTTGCCTTCTTACGGTAATTCCTCCATATTTCTAATTACTAATAACAACGTATTTATTGATTTTTATTACCACATCATTCATTTTAATTTAAATATAATTTAAATTAGAAATATATTTAAAATAAATATAATTTAATTATAAAAATTATAACTGGGCTCACAAAATTAAAGTCCCACTTATTAGATTTTTGAAGTGGGAAGGGAGGAGGCTTCCTTTTCAAGGACCAGCCAACTCCTCCACAACTCTGTGAAAACGATGCGCCACATAATTTTTTTTTTATATTTACATATTATTTTTGTAATTTATAATTCAATATTTAAATTATCAACTTATATAAATAATTTAACATGACAAAGAATTAATAATATATTATAATATATAATTAAATTTTATCATATTTATTATGTTATTCATAAATTTTTAAAGCACAAGTTTAATTAAAAGTAATATTTAAAAAATTTCAAAAATATGTTTTTTTGGAGTAATTTCATAAATTTGTTATGTTAATATGTGTATAAACAATATAAATTAAAATTATCAAAATACTTGTAGTTAAGTTGTAGAAGTTTTTCCATCTATTTTTTGAGTTTTTAAAAAAATATATATTTAATTTTTAAAATTACTTTGTAATATAAATGTAAGTTATTATATAATAAAAATACATTAATTATTTTAATTGATATTAAAAAAATATTTTTAAGATTTTAAAATTTAATATTATATCTGTAATTAATTGCAACTTCTAATTATTAACACTTATAAGCTTAATAATTAAAAACAATATGTTAATTAGAACCTTTAATTTTATATAAATTAGATTGGAAGAAAAATATAATTTCTTTATTTTGATACATAAAAGCATAATAAAATTGAAGTATATATGTGTTTATGTATTACACGTTATATTTTTTTTTCTAAAAAATCACTTTTATTATTTAACTTTTCATACACTTGACATCTAATACAATTTATTTATATATAGTTTACTTAGTTATTAAAAATTTTTATTTTGACATGATAAAAAGGATTTATTTAGTGATAAATTAAGAAAAATACTTAAAACATTTATATTAATAAAACGTACCTTAATGAATTAAAAACGAGTAATATAACGTTTAAAGACTAATAAATTTTTATCTCAAAATTTATTTTTTGAAACAAATAATGTAACATTTAGAGACTAATAAAATTTTGTTTGAAAGAGTTAGTTATTAGAGACAAATAGTATAATAATTAAAGACTAATAAAATTTTGCCTCAAGTAAATAGTTATAATATTAAATATCTTATTTGCCTCTAAAAATTAGTATTTAAAAGACAATATTGTAGTAGTGAACAGTTGTATTGCCATGCAAAAATTTCAATTCAGAAATTGAATAAATATGGATTTTGTGTTCATGCCCTTGGTGTTGGAACAGTTAAGGTTCTTTAGGGTGAAAGTTCCTGCTATTCCATTGAAATGAACACTTGAATCCAGGTTAATATGTGTTTAATGTTTATCAGCACCAGAAAACTGAAATGAGTTCCTCTGTCGATTTGATTAACATATTATTCATGTAGAAATAGGAGAAAAGCTTCACTAAAAACAGATATTAAAAATAAAAAAAAATAAAAATAAAAGTTTAAAACAATTTAGCCCTCCTGTTCAATGCATCAATTGGTTTGGTTTCTCTGATTTATGAACATTCAATTGAATGTCGTATCAATGCAGAAGATGCTTTAAGGGATTCTGAGCTGGGCCAACTATGTCTACAAGTACGGTCTCAAATTGAATACTCCAAACCAAAACCTTGTAATATAAGATTTACACAGTTGGCAATTAAGACCAAGTGACCAAGAAATGGGTTCAGTGATGCAGTTGGCGCACAATAAAAGCAATGGAGTGAGTGAGAACGTACAAGGTGATAAAGGAAGGTTCTCACGTAAACTAGATATGGGTTGAGAGGTAGGGAATAGATGAGTTAAAGACCTTATCCTTTTCATTATTTTGATATGAATTCTTTTCATCTACTTCTCCGTATTGCTTTTAATATTCACTTTTTATTTTATATATGTCATAGAATTAAAATATATCATAATAAAATAGAATCTTGATTATTAAAAATGAAATTCTATAGAATTAGTATATAAAATAGATCCTAAACTAATTGTTAAATTTTATTTTGGTTAAAATTTTAATTTCTCACAATTAAATTATTAAATTTTAATTAATTCTAATTAAATAAATACACATATAATTTTACAAGAAGGCAATGTGTTTGCTATCTTAATGAAGTTTCTAATTACATTGCACTTCAAAATCTAAGAATGAATTTATTTCAAGTGAGAGAGAATGATGTGAGAGCTGTCGGCACAATAATTGTAGATCATTGCAAGTTATTATTTCAAATCTAACTCAAGGGCGAGTTTTTAATTATCTTTTTAAGTTGAAGAAAATGACGCGGTGCTACTCTCGAGAGCAAAGAGAAACACGGCCCTGACTTGTTTCACAGGACCTAAACACACCCCTGGCCTGTCATTTACTTTGCAAAGGCAGAAAGAAGCACGCCGCACGGCACCCATTTCAACCCAGGCCCGTGTAATTCCCTGTTTTTGGCGAGACAATAATATGTTTTAGTTTTAATTCTATTCTATTTAATACTTTAGTTTATTTTGCAATTCTAGTTTGGATTTATCTTATTTCTTTGTAGTTTTGTATTTCTATTGGATTTAGAGTCCAAAAACGCCATATATAAAGAAAATTTTATCTAGACTCGATCTATTATGAATTTAAGATATAACTATGCAGGGTTTATATATTTAATAGGTGAGTTCTATTATATATTTTTGTGTCTTAAATTCATGATAGATCAAATTTAGGCAAGCAAATCTCTATATATATATACAAAACCCCTATGTCCTATGTGTTTCAGAGGAGTTTTTCAATCAATAAATTTTCCAGCAGAGTTTTCTTCTCTCAAATATCTTTGGGTACTGATATCCTATTTCATAATAAAATAATGATTATGTATTTATTTAACAAGTTATAGCCATAATTTTCTTTTCAAAGATTGAAGAGTTAATTTGATATTGGTTCTATTTCTTAGGAGGGTACATGAGAGTGCATTACAGTATGGTCTATCATAATTACATTAAAGAAATATATATGATTAATATATAAATTAAAAAAAAAAAGAATTAGCTAAATTGATAATCTGCAAAAAGTTTAAATTATTATAAGAAATATTTAATTAAATATAAATATTAATTATTATGCATGTTATAATAATAATAATAAAGGTAAATTATAATTTGGTCTATAAAGTTTAACAAAATCTATAATTTAATTCATATATTTTCAAAATCAAGCAATTTGGACTATGAGATTTGACAAAACCTACAATTTAATCTCTCTATTTAATTTTTCTTTCAATTGACTGTTAATTATAGTTATAATGAATAAAATGCTCTTAATTGTACATATTTTCTAACTGAATAATTTATTCCTTAAGGTTTTGTATTATAAATTAATAAAATAGTCCCTTGATTTAAATTATTTTCTTTATGATACAAAACCTCAGTGACTAAATTATTTAAATTAGAAAATATATAGAGCTAATGTTTTGGTTATTTTTATTATAATTAATGATAAATTAGATAAAAAAAATTGGACAGAATAACTAACTTATAAGTTTTACTAAAACTCAAGAACTAAATTATAGTTTACCATGTTAATAATAATAATAATATAATCACATATATTAAAAATTTATATATATATATATATATATATATATATATATATATATATGGATGACTTTTTTGTATAGATATGACTCTCCATGACTCGAAAAGATAATTTATAATTCAATTTTATTAGAAAAAAAATATATGTCAATAATGTGTTTCTAGTAAGTCATGGTTTAGTATGACTTGATTTAATAACTTAAAGCATATTACTTAATTAGCAGATTCAAATTTAAGTCTTCACTCTTTTAATTTACTTAAAATATTAAAAATTTCAAATTACTTTATTTTTGTAAATTTCTTCTTCTTTTATTTTTGCAAATTTCTTCTTCTTTTATTTTACATAATAAATATGTTTCACGACACACGAATTCAGAATTTCAGCATAGCCAACTTTCAATAAAATAATGAGTTCAAATCAGGCAAGGTTTTTTAGTAGAAATTAAGAGAAACACTTGCAATCCTAACAGTTTCCAAAGCATGGAAAATTCTTTAAACTATTTCACCTAAAGCTACTATGGAATGCTTGGTCAAACGAAAATATCATTATTGGTGTTTTCAAACATAGAACAGTATTTTGTGGATCAAATGTGTCAAAAGTAAACATAGAAAGTATTTCGATTTTCATATTCAAATTGATATTTTCTATTAATGCGTTGATTGTGCCAGTCCGAATATAATTCAGAAAATTATTCAATCTAACCATTGTATAACGGATTTTTTTTAATAGAAAAATTAAAAGAGTGAAAACTTGAATTTAAGTATGCCAAGTGAGTGATATACTTTCCATTACTAAATTAAGTCAGGCTAAATTTATAATGGGTATGCCTTGATAATTGATTATTATATAAATCTTATAAGTGGCCATCGGCCTTTTATTTGATTTAAATGATAAAATAATATTTATGTATCTGAACTGTTTTTTTAAGAATTTAATGCATATAACTTACATAGATGAGTTCAAGTCAACTAGATAATTAATAAAGAAATAAGTTGTACTACTAGGATAGTTGATAGACTATCAATATTTGCAATTTAAGATTTAAAATCCCTAACAAAATAAAGCCAATTATAGTACTTCAATTTTGAATAACTAAATACTAAATCTTTATAAAAGAAAGACCACCATAAAAATAGAGACAAATATAATAACACTCACCAAAGATGAAACAAATAAACTCAAGATAAGAATAGATCTGAAAATAAATTCCTAGTATTCATTTCAAAATGATACATGTACGAGATTTACGGTAAAAGAAAAAAATATATATAAAAATGAGGGGGAAAAAAAAGAAAAGATGGGAGGAAGGGGCCGCTACCAATAAGAAGCAATCCCTCTCTTATATCTGATTGTAAGTTGAGAGAATGTCACCAAGAAGAAGTAATCCTTTTTTTTATATCTAGTTGTAAGTTGAAAGAATGCCATCAATAAGAAGCATTCCCTCTTTTATATCTGGTTATAAGTTTAGAGAATTTCTGAAGAGAGAAAATTTTTAAAGAGAGGAGTTTTCATGTTCTTTATTTTAACCAAATTAAGATGAATTGTTCTCCTCCTTGATTTGCCTGTCTAGTAGAGTGATCAGGTCATAATTGGACTATTATTGAAATTGATTTAATATTGCTTGGCGTTGGTGTGCTGCAATCTATTTAAAATATTATTTTTTTCTAGATCTGTCCATAACTTAGACTTCTCAACAAGAGTCATAAATATATAAAATGGAGCAAGCTGTCCTCTTATATAGTGAATTAATTTGTGGATTTTAGCGGATCAGCTGAAAGATGAGGATCCGTAGCCATTCATGTATTTCTCTTTTGCTTCTCTTCTCCCTTTTCTCTTCCTTGCAGAGTCCAACACAGGCTGCCAAAAAGGCAAGCAATTTATACCTTGAAGATCTTCATCAATTCTTCTTTATTTGCTTGTCTGATTTGCTTATTTACTATGCATTTGCGTATAAATGTACTTTAATTAGATTACTATTACTCAAGTTTATGTATATTATGCTGTCCAGTCTTATGTGGTGTATTTGGGGAGGAATTCTCATGGATCTGAATCTTCTTCTGCATTGGATATCAGTAAAAAGACCGAGTCCTACCATGAGTTATTGGGTTCTTGCATGAAAAGGTGACACATTCAGCTATATTATATCACTATATTCTAGTATCTCGTTTTCTTCTATATGTAATGTTGATGTAATGATCTTGCTGAAAAATGCAGCAAGGAGAAGGCAAAAGAAGCAATATTTTATTCCTACTCAAGTTATATCAATGGATTTGCTGCAACACTTGAAGATGAAGAAGTTGATGAAATCTCAAGTACTAAATTATAACATATTAATTACATATATTGACCTTTTTGTTTTTTCTTTTTTTTTTCTTTTCTCTTGATTATGCCTTTGTCTAATCAGAGCGGCCAGAAGTGGCATCAATTTTTCCTAATGAAGAGAGTGAATTGCATACGACAAGATCATGGGAGTTTCTTGGACTAGAGAGAAATGGAAAAATTCCACCGGACTCTATCTGGGTTAAGGCAAGATTTGGTGAAGATGTAATTATTGGAAATCTTGACACTGGTACGATTAACATCACTCCTTTTCTTTTCTTGGACCTTTTCTTAGCACGAAATTTCACATACTTGAAAACACTTTAATACCATTAAACTAAAGCTAATTGGTATTGGACCTTTTCTTTCCTCGACTAATTTTTTACTTTCACATTTGCAGGTGTCTGGCCCGAGTCAGAAAGCTTCAGTGATGAAGGGATGGGACCTATTCCATCAAAGTGGAAAGGATATTGTGATACAAATGATAGAGTTAAATGTAACAGGAAGCTTATTGGTGCAAGATACTTCAACAAGGGCTTCCAAGCTTCTATAGGCCAGCCCCTTGATCCATCCTACAACACTGCACGAGATACTGATGGTCATGGCACCCACACTCTCGCTACGGCAGGTGGACGCTTTGTTTCAGGAGCTAATTTCTTGGGTTCAGCCAATGGAACCGCAAAGGGAGGGTCACCTAATGCCCGAGTTGCTTCCTACAAGGTTTGCTGGCCAGGTTGCAATGATGCTGATGTATTGGCTGCCTTCGACGCTGCAATTCAGGATGGGGTTGATATCTTGTCTGTTTCACTTGGAAGTCGTCCTCGCCATTACTTTGGTCATGGAATTTCAATGGGGTCTTTCCATGCTGTTAAAAATGGGATTCTTGTAGTTTGCTCTGCAGGGAATTCTGGGGGGCAAGGTGGACGTGTCTCCAATGTGGCTCCCTGGATTCTCACAGTTGCAGCTAGCACAATTGATCGGAATTTTGCATCAAATGTCATCCTCGGAAATAACAGGCTATTCAAGGTTTGCATTGATAATCTAATTTAACTAATTAACTCCTACTGGTGTTTAGTATAAACAGCAGAGTTTGTTTTTTCTAATCAGGGCCTGAGTTTCAATACCAATACTTTGCCTGCTAGGAAGTATTATCCCTTGGTTTACTCTGTTGATGCTAAAGCTGCCAACGTCTCTGCTCTCAGCGCGTAAGATGACTAATTCGTTGTCTTGTATCGAAGTACTCATTGATTATTGAATTAGACATATTCCTTTCTTACCTGTTTTCTTTACTTGCCAGACAATCCTGTTCTCCTGAATCCCTTGATCCAGAAAAGGTAAAAGGAAAAATTGTGTATTGTCTTCATGCAAGTGTTGAGATGAGCTGGGTGGTTGCTCAGGCTGGTGGCGTTGGGGTGATCCTCGCTGATCAGTTACCTCAAGCGACGATCTCCCCTCAAGCCCACTTTCTTCCTACTGCACATGTCTCTGCAGCTGATGGCCTTTCTATTTTAGCTTATATATATAGCACAAGGTGAGCTCTGTTTTAACGAGTTCAATCTATCAGTCAGTATTATATCAAGTATTTTGAGGATTTTTCTTCTTGTTCAGGCATCCAGTAGCTTATATAAGTGGTGCTACAGAAGTTGGAGCTGTGGCTGCTCCTATCATGGCTTCATTTTCATCTTCTGGACCTAATGCAATCAATCCAGAGATCCTCAAGGTAACACATCATCACCAGCAACTGTAAAATAGAATCACTATTAGTGGCAGTGTACTCATCTCTAAGGCTATGAGGTCTTGAATTTTAGTACCTATTTGAAACCAGTTATACCAAAAAAAAAGATTCGGCACTTTATGCCTGTAAGTAGTTATTATTTTACTCCTAAACACATGATAAACAGCCTAACAAATTTTTACTAAAAATTTCAGCCTGATATCACTGCTCCTGGAGTCGATATTTTAGCTGCCTATACAGAAGCTTCAGGGCCTACTTCTCAATCATTTGACAAGCGCCATCTTCCATTCAATATTATATCTGGTACTTCAATGTCCTGTCCCCATGTTTCTGGCATTGCTGGCCTTCTCAAAAGCTTGCATCCAGAATGGAGTCCTGCTGCAATTAAGTCTGCAATTATGACCACAGGTAATATCCTAATAATTATTCTCTCCTTGTTTTACCTCTATTTCAGGAAAGATCTAGGCATGGAGTCCATGAACCTCACTGCAATTTTAACTATATATGTCACTGCAATTTTAACTATATACGCCATTATGCTCTCTGTTGATTTCACATACTGACAACAAATCTTGCCCGGTGTTCATGATGTTTCAGCAACAACTACGAGTAATGTCAGACAACCGATTGCCACTGATTTTCTTCAAGAGTCAAACCCATTTGACTATGGTTCAGGACATATCCGGCCAAGCCGCGCAATGGACCCTGGCTTGGTTTATGACTTAACCACCAAAGATTACCTGAATTTTCTGTGCTCCATTGGCTATAATGCAACCGAAATGTCAGCATTTGCTGATAAGCCATACAACTGCCCATCCAAAAACAGTAGTTTGTTGGACTTAAACTATCCATCAATCACTGTCCCTAATCTCTCTGGGAAAGTCACATTGACGCGAACCATGAAGAATGTGGGAACTCCAGGCTTATATACAGCTCACATCAATGCACCTGAAGGAATAACAGTTAAGGTTGAACCAATGAGATTGAAATTCAACAAGACAAATGAAGAGAAAAGTTTCAAGGTAACACTAAAGGCTGAGGAAAATGCAAGCGACTTTTATGCATTCGGTGGGCTTGTATGGTCAGATGGGGTGCACAATGTAAGAAGTCCTATAGTGGTGAAGAAGAAAGATGCAGGCTCAGCTTAAACTATGTTAATTTTTATCAATAAATTTGTTCAAATTCTCTAATCAAGCAACCATAATTAAGAACATGGCAAGAGAATTTAGATTATTTCCATTTATTTGTCGAGAACACCTTGTGTGATTCTGTCTTGATTCTCCCATAATGCAACTCCAAACAGAAAATCTGATTTCCCAAGTAGCATATATATATATAACATCTAGGTGCTCTGTTATTTACAAGCTGCAAATACATCGTTGCATTTTTGACAAGATAGCATATCCTTGTACTTCTATTGTACAATATGGCAACACAAAAAAAGAAAACCAAGATTATATAATGTTTATATATATATATATATATATATATATATATATATATATATATATATATATACATGGGAGCGGCTGTAGCAACTCATTATAGATATATATATTTATGTGTATGGGAGCGGCTGTAGCAACTCAATGCAGATGAGGTGACAAGTAATCTCACTCTCCCTTAAGCTTTGATTTACTTCTGCTGGAAGTTGGATGCTTGTTTGCCAACCTCCCCATAAACTTCAGAATTTCATCTATCAGAATCACCGGGAAAGCAACAGCAAAAACCAAGAGCCACTCTTTAAAGCTAAGAGGCACAATGCCGAATACTCGAGATAGGAACGGCACATACAGGACCAAGAAGTGCAGACTAAATGAGAAGGACATGGCCAAAAGGAGCCAGGGATTGGCCCATGGAGGCATTATCAAGAGACTCCCATCTTCAGAAAGGGCATTGAGAGAGTTAAACATTTCAATTGCAACCAATACAGAGAGTGAGAGAGTTGTGGCTTTCACTTTGCCCCCCTGGAAGTAATCACACGGGTTATTTTCGAAGGATAAAACCCGAGCTCCAGCGGTGAAGGGTGATACAGAAAAATTTTCCCAGGATGAGCATTGATCCCAGTTGGTTAGTTGCGAGTATGTAACAAGGGTGTGGCCATCTCCAGTAAGGTTAATTCCCAAGAAGGATTCATGGGTGTACCAAATGACGAATACGCCTACAGTTGCTATCCCTACATAAATCCCAGTGACCTGGAGAGTAATCAAGAGGGAAATTATTCAAGATCAGGTAAAATCCAGAAAAAAATGTCCACTGTGAAGATTAACCAAATTTTAAATTAAGCTTCAATCGCACCAGATAGCGGAATAAAATCCAGGCAGTGATCAATGAATCACCCCTTCTACGGGGAGGCTTCTTCATTATGTCCTTATCTGGAGGATTGAATCCCAGGGCTGTGGCAGGTGGTCCATCTGTAACAAGATTGACCCACAGAAGCTGAACAGGTATCAGCCCTTCAGGTATGCCTAAAGCTGCTGTTAAGAATATAGAGGCTACTTCACCAATATTTGACGAGATCATGTACCTATAACAGAGTTTTTCATATTAGAAAATGTAGACTTATTGATGCCACGGTACATACATTATTCAAAAAAAAAAAAAAATAACACTGTCGACCAACCTGATAAAAGCCTTCATATTATTATAGATAGATCTTCCTTCGCTAACGGCAGCGACAATTGTGCTAAAATTATCATCTGCCAATACCATGTCAGAAGCTTCTTTCGCAACCTGGAAAAGGAGAAGAAATCAGAATGAAAATGAGGAAAAAATGAGTTTAATAAATTCGAAATAAATTTCTACTTTTTTTAGTATTTTCATTCATTTTGTTCCTATTTGATTAAGCAATTAAAGGGTACCTCTGTTCCAGCAATGCCCATTGCAACCCCAATATCAGCCAGTTTCAGGGCAGGTGCATCATTCACTCCGTCCCCAGTCATGGCAACTACCTCTCCTTCCTCCTTAAGCAGCGCCACTATCTCTTGCTTGTGTCTTGGTTCAGCTCTTGAAAACAGAAGCCCACCACTTTGTCTGAGATGTGCTATCTGATCTTCCAATTCCATGAACTCTTTCCCCGTTAAACTTCTTGAACTAATGTCTTCTTCAGCTCCAAATACACCAATTTCCCGACATATAGCTTCTGCTGTATTCTTGTTATCTCCTGTAATAACCATTACACGAATACCGGCTGCTCTACAGTCTTGAATTGCTTGGTATACCTCTTTCCGAGGAGGATCCTATAAAATTTCACGTAAAATCTTACAGATCTAGTTATCTAGAGAAGAAGAAGAAGCAATTTAAAGAATGAAAAGCTCACCCTAAGCCCAACCAGGCCAACAAAAATCAGTTGGCTCTCAATTGAGGAATAATTTGATGGTTTAAGTAAAAGCTCATGAGCCGGATGTTCTTCACTGCCATCATATGTTTCAAATTCAGGAAGCTCATCTTTGTAAGCAAAGCCCAAACACCTTAATGCACTGCTTGACATTTCATGAAGCGCATTTAAAATAAGTTTCTTTGACTTATCATCCAGTGGTATAACAGAACCATCCTGCAACTGCATTTTAGCACTTCTCTCTAGTACATTTTCTACAGCACCCTGCCACAATTAAAACCCAGCAAAAATTTTCAAATGAATGACGAGAAAATTTCAGACTTTGACTAAGATTTTTTTTTTTTTTTTTTTTTTTTTTTTTTTATTATGTATGGGATTCAAATTCGAAACTTGGATTTAATATTACTGACGTAAAACTCATTGGTAACAAATTAACAAGCTTTTAATGTTTTAGAAAAGTTTATTGAGGAATTCTCAATTTCAAGATACTGATAAATCAAGCAAAGTTTGAGCATTACCTTCACTAGCAAAGAATTCTTCCCTGTAGGGGAGTTGACAATAACACCCATGGATTTTCTATCACGATCAAACTCAAGTGTCGCAATCCGATGC